>NC_061118.1:78553863-78656306 GCF_002878395.1 Capsicum annuum | reverse complement strand
ATTATATTCTATCTGTCATCAGAATCCAATAAACTCAGTTTTAGCTCCACTAAACAATACCACTATTTTTAGTTCAGTTAATCAGTATAAGTTCAGCAAGTCAGTTGAGATAAGTTATTTAGTTCATCCCAGTTATTCAGTTCAGTGTCTGTCAGATGGTAGTAGGATTTAGCACCTAGTGAGCCTAGGGATGGGGACTCACCCGTTAGATTAGGATTGAGATCCTTAGAAGAAATCCCTAAGTTCTAGAACTACGTAGCCAGTGTAGGTATGAGATGTCAACCGTTAGATAGGACTGACATACTCAGGGGTCACCCGTTAGCAAATTCAAATGTATAGGTCTGATCCCAGGAGTTACCCGCTAAATTAGGACTGACTCCATAATAGATGTCTTTACTGGTGGCGAGGTAAAGACACCCTTCCAGTCAGGGTAGAGATTGGACCCCAGTCAGCTTAGCTTGGGGCATGTCGGTTAAATGAATACATCCCATAGTTTCAGTTACAGAATTAGGGCTTTCAGACATAGTCAACTAAAAACTATGTAGTACAGATTTAGTACTGTTAGATACAGTCATGCTTATCATTATAAATAGACTTGAAGATCGCTTATTAGCTAGGACTGATCTCAACTATGATTAATCAGTATCAGAATTATTATTTTTAAAGATCACACACTAGATAGGACTGATCTCAGACTAAGTCAAATCATCCTTATTATTAGTATACTCATGATCACCTTCTAGATAGGACTGATCTTAGATTTAGTTACTCCAAGTAGAACGAAACTCAGATAGTTCCATCAGAACTTAGACTGTCAGATACAGTCACTCAGTATCAATATATTGATTAGTCCAATCATTACATTTATATCAGCTATATAAGTAGTCATAACTAACATTACCAGTATTCAGTTTCAGGTCTGTTAGACACAGTCATTCAAACCAGTTCATCATAATTTGAACAATAAAAAATAGTCAATAATCTATTTAGTACCTCAGTAACAGTAAAGTCATGTCGTCAAAATTCAAACTCAGTAGTCAGCATCATTACAAGTTTAGTTATAGTTGTTAGGCATGTATGTATTCTCACGTTCATATTAGTTAGAATTGGTTATGCATATAACCCTTTTCATTTAGCCTACCTCACTCGTATACTCAGTACATTTAGACGTACTGGCGCATTTGCGGTATGGTGCTTTTTCTTATGTTACACCATAGGTTTAAAGGCATGAGCTCCAGATCAGCAGTAGCATTCCAGTGTTCAGAGTTTGTAGTGAGTCCTTCTCATTCGAGGACGATATAATTATTGCTACATTTACTATTTAGTTGCTTGATGGAGTTAGTTGGAGACATGTTCCTTCAACTCCTTATTCAGTTTAGTTAGAAGCTTTCAGACTTGATATTAGATTAGATATTCAGATCTCATTATTTTTAGTATTTATGACTTGTTTTGGTATTGTTATACCTTTTTCAGACATTTTGTTATCAGATGCTTATTCAGTTTGAACCTTATGGCCTTTTATGTTTATGTTTCCGTATTTTATAATATATTATGTAATATACAGGTACAGATATCAGTCATGGGCTAGCTTGTGGTCCTTTAGGGTCATGAGCACCGTGTAGCATTCCGATTCAGAAAATTGAGATGTTACAAACTTGGTATCAGAGCCTAAAGGTTCAATAGAGTCCTAGGAAGTCTGAAAACCACATCTCATAGAGTCTTGTACATGCATTTTTTGTGTACCACACCTATGTGTAGGAGGCTATGAGATGTTTTAGGAATAGTTTCCCTTCTTTCAGTATTCATGTCATGCCAGTAAGAAGTCAGATTTGGATAGCTTGGTTTCTCATCCTTGCATCTCTTCATGCTATCCAAAATCTCAGAGAATGTAACTATTTCAAGATAGAAACTCTTAGTAGGTGCAAGTTCAGTTCATCTTATGCATCATGCATTAGTTTTAGACTCCCAAAGTTTAGTTATAATCTAGTTCGTAGATGCCTTGTGCATCACCCAGTATCTCCGTAAGGTAAGCGTTCATAGAGGGACATAGCATCCCAAGGGGGAGATACCCCACTTTCTCTTAACGCTCTCATGCCTTAGATCCTTCAATTTATCGTTGCATAACAAATTTGGTATAGAATAGAGGGTACTCATAAGTTGACCCTCATGTTAGACCTCAGCTGTAAGTTAAGTATTTAAAGGTTCAGTTCAGTTCATGATATTCATTCCATATGTCATGTAGTAGAATCAGTCATGTTCTCATGTTTCAGTTCAATCTTAGTTCCTTTACCATTGCATGTTCAGTCGCATGTTCGTGAGTCAGTCCAGTCGTGTATTCACACATCAAATATGCGTGGTCAGCTTATCAGTCCTTTCAGTCATGTATTCACGTATCATGTTAGTCATATAATCATGCATCAGATATGCACGGATTCAACTTATCAGTTAAGCATCAGATATGCATTCTCATTTTAAGAAACTCAGTTCATCGGAACACTCAGTCCAACATTTATAAATCAGCTATCCATGTATCAGATATGCATGTACAATATGATATGCTTAGTTTTCAGCCATGTCATTCATGAATTCATGATAAGTCATTCATGCTATATATTCGTGTAAGTTTTCTTTTCTCTCATCTCACCCAGTATCATTTGAGGATGAATGTTCCCAAGGGGGATATATTGTACTACCCCACATTTTGGACAAGGATGAAAATCCATCATTCCGATGCTTGGATGTTTCAAAAGCCTCAAATCCTATATAAATTTTGTGTGTTAATAAATTATGTAGTGTGGGAATCTATTTGAGCATGAATTTAGATCATAGAGGTTCCCTAACTCAACTAAAAGTTGAAAGTTTTCCTATCGTTCAAGTCTTAATCAGCATTAAAGTGGGTCAACTTCAATTGACCATAACTCATTGTATATGACGAACTGGGTGGTTTATTATATATCAAATGAAATATCTTTGAATTATCTTTCGAACGAAACCAATTTAACCTAAATACGATATTGGAGAAAAGTGTTATACCCATTTTATTCCAGTATGTCAAGATGGAAAATGGTGACGATGTTTCTGATAGGCTATCACATTTCTGACAACCTTTTAGATGATGTCGTCACATTCTGACGACATATAGACTTCAAGATCACCCATTATCTAGGATTGATCTCAACTATGATTAATCAGTATCAGAATTATTAGATTTAAAGATCACCCACTAGATAGGATCAATCTCAGACTAAGTCAAATCATCCTTATTATCAGTATACTCATGATCACCCACTAGATAGGACTGATCTCAAATTTAGTTACTCTAAGAAGAACGGAACTCAGATAGTTCCATCAGAACTTAGCTTGTCAGATATAGTTGCTCAGTATCAGTTATATCGATTATTTTGATCATTATATTTATATCAGCTATATCAGTTATCATAGCTAACGTTACCAGTATTAAATTTCAGGACTGTTTGACACAGTCATTCAAACCAGTTCTTTATAATTTAAACTATCAGAAATAGTTAATAATATATTTAGTACCTCAGTAACAATAAATTTAGGTCGTCAGTATTCAGACTCAGTAGTCAGCATCATCAAGAGTTCAGTTATAGTTTTTATGCATGTATCTATTCTCACGTTCGTATTAGTTAGCATTGTTCATGTATATAACCCTTTGCATTTAGTCTACATCACTCTATACTCAGTATATTCAGACGTACTGATGCATTTGAGCTATGGTGCTTTTTCTTATGTTACACCATAGGTTCAAAAGCATGAGCTCCAGATCAACAGTAACATTCCAGTGTTCAGAGTTTGCAGTGAGTCCTTCTTATTCAAGGACGATATTTATTTCTATATTTACTATTCTGTTGCTAAATAGAGTTAGTTGGAGACATGTTCCTTCAACTCCTTGTTCAGTTCAGTTAGAAGCTTTCTGACTAGATGTTAGATTAGATATTCAGATCTCATTATTTTTTAGTATTTATGACTTGTTTTGGTATTGTTTTACCTTTTTCAAACATTTTGTTATCAGACGTTTATTCAGTTGGAACCTCATGGCCTTTCATGTTCATGTTTCTGCATTTTATGATATATTATGCAGCATACAGGTATAAATATAAGTAATGTGTTAGCTTGTGGTCCTTCAGGGTCATGAGCACCATTTAGCATTCTGATTCAGAAAATCGGGGTGTTACAATAATATACAGTTTCAATAGAGTTTAGTTTTGAGATATTATGAGCAAATTGTATATTGTCTAGTTAGAGTCACTTTGGATAGCCTGAGTTTGGATCAATGGAGCAATAAGTTCTTGCATTAGATTAACTCTTGATAGCCTTAGTTTTTGTTAATGGTGTAATAAATCATGGGAAAATACCAACAAACAAAAATAGAGATGAATAGGATGAGTGAAGTAGCAGGTGCCTGGAAAGCCAAGTCTGGCAAACAACCTTTATGTCTTCAACAAACAAAATTTCTTGATTAAAATAGGGAAAAATATTAACCGTTGAGTTTAGGTATCTTTGGGAGAAACATGTCCATGAGTTGTCATACTATACCCTTCCAAAAAATAGTACTTTACTTTTTGTTCAGAACCATCCTAAAAAATAAGACATTACTTTTTGTTAGGACCCTCCTAACAAATGAGATTTAGTTTCTATAAGGACCCTCCTTAAAATAGGTTTAAAGGACCCTCATGCATATTGAGACTGCAATTTGTTGTTTAGGACCCTCCTAAAATAGTATTATTTATTGGGACCCTCTTAGAAATAGCATTAGAAGGACCCTTCTGATGAATGGAATTAGCAGGACCCTTCTGGAGAATAATACTTTAATTTTCTGCAAGGAACCCTCCAAGAAATGGGATTATTATTGTAACGCCCCAAGAACCTATCCCGAGATGTCACACGTTGCTTAAGGCCACACACAGCCTTAAGCTAACCCTCTGAGCCTGTCTTTACTCCTATAATTCACCATGACAATAATCGAGCAGTAATAAGGAAGAATAATCATGCCATGAACATACTGAGCAATAATAAGGAAGAATAATCTAACAAAGCCTCTACTATATAAGACTGAAGAGCCATTGGGACAGATCCCCAACGGTCTCATACTGAACGGAAAAATAAACAACCATTAATTAGCAAGACAAAAATCATGAACATAGGTCCTCGAACCATGCGGACTCACCAACTGCAGGAATATAGATGAAGGTACTCATGAATCACTGTGGCAGCTGAGGCTAAGCACCTGAACCTATATCATGAGGAATTATAGAATACAAAAGAGTATAAGAGTCAGTACTTTGGAATGTACTTAGTATATGGGGGTGGATGCAACATTTTAAATAATATCATAAGTGTATAAGAAAATCATGCATGCTGACAGTAATAACTCTCTTCTCTTGAATTATCTAAAACATTATTTTCATAAATCATTAGTAATAACACGTTCTTCTTAAATCTCATAAATCATTCAAATCAACTCAAAAGCTTTGACTCATTACTTTGAGTGACTCGATAACTCAAGGTATTTAGATCATTATGGGTTTGGGAGTTTCTTACAACCGGCATAACTACTCCATGTGAGCCGCATAGAGTCCAACGTTATTCCCTCCTAAGGAGAGAACCCCACATTGGTAGGGGTGTCGTACTCTTGCCAGGGAGTACAACCACAATCTCATCATCACAATCTCATACTCGGCCTTTGTCCCATAATTATCAACATCAATCCTACGGTGGCACGTAGTTCTGGGGAAATACCAAATTTCCCGCTTGGTGCTAAATACTCCTCCTAGACCCAGCTCAGAACGCATTAGAAAATCCACCTCAATCAATATCAACTCATGGGTCTATCGTGATGACCAAAACAACTGTATATCTCATCGGTAAATCATATACGACTGTGGATTCCTAACTTGACTCAAAATCAAACAATCTTTCTCAACATCAAGTATCGTTGCTTATCAATTCATTTCAAATTCTAAAGCTTCAAGGAAACATCATTGGAATCATTCTTGACTTTTAATCTCAAGTATAGATATGTATTAAATAGTCAAATTTCTCATAGAAAAACACAAATCCTGACACGTATCATAAATTACTTGGAAATCATCAACATATAATGACAATATACATATCATGAAATAATACTCAATTTAAGAAGCATGATGGTAAAATACCATAAAAATCAAGCTTATACAACTCAAGTCTCATAAATCATACATAAAAAAATTTGGGTGTAAACCCACTTGCAAGATCATGTAAATCAATAGTAGAAATTAAATCTTTAGGCACAAGAACAAAAAGAGTGTCCTTGTTCAAACCCCACATACCTTGGATTTTGATTTGAAGATGTGGAAACTTGTTTGGAACTCTTCTCACACTTTTAGGAAAATACTCTTGATGCCTTTGACTTGGGAAACTTAGTTCTTGAACAACTTGGAGAAATTCATGGAAGATTCTCTGAATTTCTTGGAAGAGGATTTGGATTTTGGATCTTGTAGAAACCCTAGTTTCTAGGAGATTCTTGGAAGATTGGAAGAGAAAGGAGAAGGAAATGTCTGACTCTTCTCCACTTTGATAAATATATATAAGACCACATGGGGAGGAAATGACCAAAATGCCCTTTTTTAAAAATGCAGAAATCTGCTGATCAGGGCCTGTGACGGTCGATCTGATGGTCCATCAAGTCTCCTGACGGTCCATCAGATCGTCCGTCACTTAAGTGCTAAACCCAGAACGTTCTGTCACGACGTGACGGTTGAAGTGATGGTTTGTCATGAAACTGACGGACCACCAAGTTGTCTATCACTCGAGGGCCAAAAGCGAGACATTCTGTCTCAACCTGACGAACCCCTTGACGGTTCGTCAAATTTTTGATGGTCCTCCAAGTTGGCCGTCGCACGATGTCTTGAAATAAGAATCACTACCTTAGCCTGACGGGGCACTTGACGTTCCACCAGGAACCTGACGGTCTGCCAGGTCAACCGTCAAACCTAGGCAATTCGACACCATTCAGTAAAAACTGCCATAACTCCCTCGTCTGTTCAGCTTGATTCGAACTCGTGGAGAAAAAATGAGGGTAACTAGCTCGGATATCCACTTCTGCTTCCCAAGTGCCACCCTCTACTGATTGATTTTGCCACAGAACTTTAACCAAGGGAACTTCCTTGTTCCTCAGTCTACGAACTTGATAATCTAGGATTTCAACTGGGATTTCATCATACGAAAGGCTATCCTGAAAATCACAACCTTCCAATGGATCAACAACAACAGAGCCTGCAATGTTCTTCTTGACCATAGAAACATGAAACACAGGATGGAAAGCGGACAATTCTGTAGGCAACTAAACCTCATAAGCTGCTTTCCCAACACGATCCAAAACTCTATAAGGGCCAACATATCTGGGACTCAGCTTCCTTTTCTTTCCAAATCTTTTCACCCCTTTCATGGGTGAAATTTTTAAGTACACCATATCACCAACTTCAAACTTAAGAGCTCTTCTCCTCACATCTGCGCACGACTTTTGATGACTTTAGGATGTCTTCAGCCTCTCCTGAATTAACTTAACTTTCTCTATATCCTCAAAATAGCTTCAGGTCCAATCACAGTAGCTTCACCCACTTTAAACCAACCTATGGGAGATCTACATCTTCTCCCATACAAGGCTTCGAATGGAGACAGTCCAATACTAGAATGAAAACTATTATTGCAAGCAAATTCAATCAACAAAAAATATTTATCCCAACTTCCTTTGAAATCAAGAACACAAGCCCTCAGCATATCCTCCAAAGTCTAAGTAGTTCTCTCAGCCTGACCATCTGTCGATGGATGAAAAGTGGAGCTAAGATAAACTTGGCTGACATAACCTATTTTGAAATCTCAATACACCATATCCCCCTTGGGAGAAAACCACCACCTTTTGGTCTTTGACGGACGCTTTCAATTCCACCAAACGAGAATCCATATCCTGCTTTTCCTTCACTTCCGAAACTAGGGAAGATACGGAACTACTCTGAACCCAAACACTACCCTCAGCTGAGTCAAACAATCTAACACCCAATCTAGCAAGATGTTGCACTTCGTGGGCTAACTTCTTCTTATCTTCTGCTATATGCGCTACACAACCCATGGACGATCTGCTAAGGGCATCCGCCACTACATTGGCCTTGCCCGGTGATACAACACACTCATATCGTAGTCCTTCAGCAATTCTATCCATTAACTCTGCTGAAGATTCAATTCTCTCTGAGTAAACACATACTGCAAACTCTTGTGATCCATAAAGACAATAACATGAACGCCGTATAAATAGTGTTTCCAAATTTTCAAAGCAAAAACCACTACAGCTAAGTCGAGGTCATGGGTTGGATAATTCTTTTTATGAGGTTTCAACTGCCTGGAGGCATAGGCTATAACCTTACCCTTCTATATCAATATAAAACCCAAACCAATTCTGGAAGAATCATAATATACCACAAAATAATCTACACCATTAGGTAGGGTCATCACAGGGGTTGAAGTGAGTCGAGTCTTCAACTCCTAAAAACTATTCTTGTAAGAATTTGACAACTGGAATTTAACCTTCTTTTGGGTCAACCGGGTCAAAGGAATAGCAACGAAAGAGAAACCTTCGACAAAACGACGGTAATAGCCAGCTAGACCCAAGAAACTCCTAATATCAGACAGGAGAATAGGTCTAAGGCTATTCTTCACAGCTTCTACCTTTTGAGGATCAACCCGAATACCTTCAGAAGAAATAATATGACCTAGGAAGGCAACTAATCGAAGCTAAAATTCACACTTGCTAAATTTGGCAAATAGTTGATGATCTCTAAGGGTTTGAAGGGCTATTCTGAGATAATCTACATGGTTTTTCTCACTTCGGGAGTAGACAAGAATATCATCTATTAATAAAATAACGAACATATCCAGGTATTGTCTGAACACTCGATTCATGATGTCCATAAAAGCTGTTGGGGTATTTGTTAGCCCGAAGAAAATGACCAAGAATTCAAAATGATCATAACGAGTACAAAAGGCTGTCTTGGAATGTCACACTCTCTGACTTTAAGTTAGTGATAATCGGATCTTGAATCTATTTTTAAGAAGTAGCTAGCACCTTGCAGCTGATCAAATAGGTCATCAATTCAAGGAAAAGGGTACTTGTTCTTGACTATGACCTTGTTTAACTGACGATAGTCAATGCACAGGCGCAATGAACCATCATTCTTTCGCATGAATAGAATAGGTGCACCCTAAGAAGATATACTAGGTCTTATAAAACCCTTATCAAGAAGGTCTTTGAGTTACTCTTTCAACTCCCTAATTTCTGCTGGGGCCATACGATATGGGGCCAGTCAAATCTGGATACATGACTCTGTGAAGGACAGTGATAGGAAACTTCTTATATACTTGCTTAGCAGCAACAGATTCACCTACCGAGGTAGAAACTAGAAAAGGCTCATGAATCTTTTCAGCACAGATGTCAAAATTCATAACCACCAACGGAGTCACATAAGAAAGACTTGACCCAGGGTCCAGCAACACATACGCATCAAAATGAAATACATGAAGCGTACCAATAATAACATCTGGTGAATCCTCCTACTCCTGGTGGGGTGGTATAGTATAAAAACCAATTCTGGCGCTGACCACCTACAGTACTAGACGAGGTGCCCTGAGGAGGATAGGACAAACTATAGGGGCTGGAGCACTGGTAGTTTGACTCTGGGAAGAACATCAAGACTCCCTTGTCTAGGATATAGATAATCCCTGAATTTATGGACCAACTAACCGCAACCCAAACAACCCCTTTGACCGATTAAGCACTCCCTGGGATGGTCCATACCATACTTCGAACATGGGAGAGGACGAGGCCTATTACTCACACTATCCTGGGACCGGGTTGTGAAAGGCCTAATACCCTGATACTACCTGATTTTGAATGTAGAAGTACTAGCTGATGAAGGTGCTGGCACAAGAGAATGACTCTGAAATTTCACTAGATCATCCATCACTTGAGTGCCAAAAATGGAAAGTTCTACCTCAACGTGATGGTCAAAGTAACGGTCCATCAGGAAACTGATGGACCACCAAGTCATTCGTTACTCGAGGGCCAGAAGCGAGACATTCTGTGTCGACCTGACGGACCACTTGATGGTCCGCCAACTTTTTAACGGTCCACCAACTTGGTCGTCGCACGATGGCCTGAAAAAGGAGTCACTGCCTTGGCCTGACAAGGTAGTTGACGGTCCACTAGGAACCTGACGGTCCGCTAGGTCAACTGTCAAACCTGGATGATTCGACACCGTTCAGTAAAATGACCATAACTCCCTCGTCCGATGTTGGATTTCAATGAAATTAGTATCGATGGAAAGCTTATTCAATTCTCTACATGACAAAAGATAGATTTAGGCTTAAGAAATGTTCAGGTTTTTACAATTATTTTGGACCCTCCAAGAAATAGTATTACTGGGTTCCACAAAGAATGTGATCAATAGAACCCTTCTAAAAAATGGGACATTATTTAACATGACCTTCCGGTAAATTAGGATTAGTAGGACCCTCCTAAAAAAATTAAGACTTGGTTTAGTAGGAGCCTCCTAAAAAAATGCAACACCATTTAACAGGACCTTCCTAAAAAATACGATTAATATGACCCTACAAAAATATGGGGGATAGTTAAACTAGACCTTCTGGAAAAAGTAGGATTAGTGGGACCATCCTAAAAAATGGAACATCATTTAACACGACCTTTTTGAAAAATAGGATTGTAAGAGCTTCGTGAAAAAATAAGACTTCGTTTAACAGGACCTTCCTAAAAAATGGGATTAGCTAAACCCTTTGAAAAAGGTACTTTTTTTTTATTCAAGACTCTCTTGAAAAATGGGATATTTATTAATCATAACCCTTTTAAGATAATATTTGTTCTAGTTCACTATTTACTTAGTTTTAAGGAATCCACATGGAGAACTGTCACGATATAAAAAATAAGGTCATGATGGTACTTATTGTGACTAAGCATTTACAAGTAAGTCTATCATCCAAATTGATAAATAAGAAGAAAAATAGTACAATAATTTCTAAGGCAAGACTTCTAGAGCAAAGTCAGACCATACACATACAATAACAGAGTAAGTCTGAACAATAAAGATAATATAAATTTCTCAATAACCTGATGTCACAGTGTAAGAGTAATTTAAATACAACTCAAAACTTGAAATACAACCGAATCAAAATGAAAACAACAAGTCTATCTCTAAATACAAAATAAGGAAATCAATTGGATAGGAGGATATTTGAGATTAAATCTTAAGACATAGAATGACCAATTCCTCGAAAATAACAATGATCAACCACACAATAGTAGTTTCTGTGTGACACACTCCTACCTAGATCTGCACCAAATGGGTATAGTAGAGATGAGTACAGTCTAGTTGTTCTTAGTAGGTATAATATTCAAACTGAGCAAAGTAGAAAATATGGTATATAAATACACACTATGAGCACATCATCTACAATCAGAAAATAGTACAATCTCCACGAACAGTTATAAATATAGAACATAAACAATAAAACAGGTACTTAAAAGAAACAAAGTTAGCATGCCTCAAACGAAACACAGAAGCAAAACACTAAAGATGTATAATTTATTAAATGCAATGATGATTTTTAAATTTTCAATCTCAATCTCAATATCCATATTTCTTGTCAGACTTGTGGACTATGGCAAAGGGTTTTGGAAAAATGTCTCATTATTATCAAAACTTGATGTTTTCTTAATGGTAACAATGTATCATGAATGCATTTGTGCTATGAGGATATAATCCTCACAACCAAACCAGTATTAAAATCTCAAATCTATTCAATATATGTACATATAAGTTCAAAATCTATTGAATATGTCAACCACCCATGATTTAACATACACATTATACCAAAAAAATAAGCTTACAAGTAAGATACCACTAACATCATATTTACTAGTTTAAGCCCCCGCACAGGTAATACGTTAACTACACATGCACAATATACACAAACAAGTATAGTAACATAACATATAGCCCCAATAGGGGTAATACATAAAAAATACCATAACAAGTCACTAACAATAACAATATATGCCCCCACAAGGGCTTACAAAAGTAATAATAAAATCAAAATATGTTTTCCATTATTATCACCTATACTCATAGTATGCGTTTAGATAAAAACTAACTACTCAACCAAGGCTGAAGAAAGTGAAGCGAAAAGATACCTCATGATGTTGAAATTCAAACCTAAAGACCATCAAAATAGAGCTTTACCTTTTTAAATGTTATCAAAATCAACTAAACATTACAACTATTGAGTTTATTAGTAAATGAAGACAATGATACCCATATTGCCACTTTCAAAGTAGGTACAAAAAAACCCCAAAATGGGTTTTCAAATGAATAGGTAAAAGCTGAATTTCATGTTTAAAAAAACCATACCCATAATTAAGGGAAGCCATAAGAGAATACCCATGTGAAAATGGATTTAAAATGATGCTTAAATCAATAAAATATCATTTGGTCCTTCCAAGGAAAAAATTGCCAAATCCCAATTTGCAAATCCAATTTTAAAGTGTTTTAAATGATATACTCAAATTAAAATAATGGAGAAAGTTATTTAGAGCGTACCCAAGGTTGGAAATGGATGAAAATGATCAAAAATATTTAAACCTGAAGCTTTGTGTCTCTATAATGGAAGAAAACTGAGAAAATTGAATTTTATACCTGCCCAGCTATGACCGCTATAGCGACCAAATAACCGCCTAAGTGTAGGTTGACTTCTTAATTAGTTCTGGCTAAAAGAGTTGGGCCACTAAAGCAGTCTCTTACTGCTAAATCAGCGTCTGCTAAACCGGACAAGAATTTGCTTTAGTGGTAGTTGACTAACACCACAGTGCTGCTAAAATGGTGCATTTTCTGCTCAGGTAGCTACCACTTTTAGCGGTCCTTTTTTTGCTAAAGCGATTACTCCAGAATTTAGATAGATCAACACTTTTCCTCAGTTCCAAAGTTACCAATCCACCTCTCAAGATTAATTTGAAATTCTTCAAAGACAAATGAATATGCTACTAGACTAATTCAATAGTTCAAATTCAATGGCAACATTATATTTTCCAAAAAAGATTATTTTCACAAAACAGATTTCTAGGACCTAATTTCGATAGGGCCCAATTTCAATAAATATAGAACCAAGGGTTGAAATGCGATTCAAAATTGATGTTCCTAGTCTACTGGCGTAGTCCATTTTGCCATCCGCACATAGAATGACAAATGTTGACTAAAGTCAACTATGAGCCCTTTTTAACCTCTAAAGTCCATAATCTTGCACAAAATGTTCCAGATATCACCTCTAACCCTATAGACTATCCCTATACCCCTGAAATAACAGATAACAAATATAAGAAGTGTTAAAATAGTCAAAACACATAAAAATGGAAAAATTCATAGAATCAAGTCATTATAATGTCCACCACTAAGAATCCAGTATGTCCTCAAATTAAAGGTAAGGGAAATACCTAAATTGGCTAAATGTTATGAATAATTACTACGCATGTCAGACTAAACCTCCCAAGTAGCCTCATCTACTAAATGTTGTCTCTACTAGACCTTAACCACAAAAATATCTCTAGAATACAACCACCTAACAACCCCAGGATAAAATATAGACTAGTTCTTAAATAAAGGACAATCTCTCCTCTAACTGTATTATGTTCCAATGAAAGACATCAGTCTCATCTTTAATATAACTCCATAGCATGATTACATTGTGATCTATCCCCACTTTCACTCGAGAATGGGCAAACTCTGAAGTAAACCACTAACACTCAAATACTATACATTAAGCTACTAAAAAAATAGAAACAAGCTACAAAATTTGCACATCCTTCCCTTTACACCTCACCGGTAGTGCTGTCTCAAATCATGATATATCTTCGTAATTCCTAGATGAATGAAGTGCGTAGAACAATGGGACTCATCATAGATAAATATTATCGAACCAACTACTCTCAGCATACAGAATCGGCCCCAATTCTTACAACACCATTGGAGACGAGTAAGTCTTCGATAGCCTCACCACTCAATACCTTATCCCTAATATCTTAAAATAATATTATAAAATTGATTACCTCGAGTCCACCCCGTTAAAGAAAATATGGCCTCCACAAATGCCAAAACACACTAAGGTGTCAAAATATCTATCATAATAATCTGATTAGTCGAAGACTAAACCTTTAAGGAAAAAGGCCACTCCACGATCAAAAGATGTATCAAACTACTCATAATTGACTACTTCCATCTCAAGGCATCTTCAACAAAATTAGCCTTCCATGAATGATAAAGAATAGTTTGATCATAATCCTTAAGAAACTCAAACTGATGATGTTACCTCATATTAAGATCTTGCTGGGTTAAAAAATAATGAAGACTATGGTGATCCATGATGATCTCTCAATAGAATCCATACAAATAGTGTCTCCAGAACATCAATAAAGTAAAACCATGCACAACTCCAAATCAAGGGTAGGATAATTCTTTTTATAAAGCTACAACTGAAGAAAAGCATACATAATTACCTTACCATTCAAAATTAACACAATGCCACCAAAAGCATCTTATAAGAGGGTACAGACCACTCCTTCATTGGAAAAAATCAAGATATGAGTTGAGGTAAATAAATGCTTGATCTTTTGAAATCTTGCCTCACAAGCATTAGAGCACTGAAACAAAATCTTCTTCTGAGTCAACTTTTTCAAAGAAACTATAATAGTTGAAAAACCCTCAATGAAACATCAATTATAGCTTGCAAAACAAACAAATCACCAAATATTAATTAAAGAAGTATTCCTAAAGCAGTCACAATGCACCACAATTTTAGGAAGATAAATGATGATACCAACTTTGGTCACAACATAACCTAAGAAAGAGATAGACTCCAACTTAAACTGGCACTTGGAAAACTTAAAAAATAATTTCTCATCTCTCAACATCTAAAGTACAATCTATAAATTTTTCTCATGGTCGGCTTTACTCTTGGATTAAACAAAGATATACTTTATAAATAAACTAATAAAAGAGTCTAAATACAACCAAAATACCCCATTAATAAACTATATGAATTTGGTCAGAGCATTGGTCAACCCGAAGGACATGACCAAGATATCATAATAACCCTATCAAGTTGAAAAAATTTTGTCTTTGAAATATTTAAAACTCTAATCCTCAGTGTGTGTTACCCAATCATAAAATTAATCTTTAAAAACATCAATGAATCCTTAAGGTGATCGAACAAATCAAAAGTACGAGGAAAGGATACTTATTCTTAACCATTACCTTATTTAGCTGTCAATAATCATTACACATGTGCATATACCAATCCTTTTCGTTCAAAAAATAGGTGCACCCTAAGGTGATAGACTAGGTTGGATAAATCCTTTATCCAACAATTCCTACAACTAATCCTTTGTTACTTTGGTGTCTCCCAAATGACACCTCCAAGAATGTATAATTCAGTTCCTTGCAAAATATAAAAGTGAACAAGGTTGGGGACAATCCCACAAGGAATAGGTTAGAAATCTGTCATAAGCTTGCTGATGTAACTGGAATTTGAAGAAAGTAAAATAGGAGTTTTGAGAAAGTAATAGTAAAAAAACTAATATTGGGAAATTACGGTTGTAATCAATATGAGACAATCACTAGGATTGTGTTTCCCCTTACATTACAACTCCATAAACTATCTGTGCTGATCAGATAACCTCGGTACCTTGTATGCAAATCTAACATGGTATATATGACCTAACCAACCATCTCTTATCGTTTTTTTTTTTGAATTTTACTCATCTCCTCTTGGTCTAAGAGTTTCGCATTACTAACACTTGTTTAGTATCTTAGATAACTATCTCCTCTCGGTACTAAGTTAATTAGATGGAGGTTGATAGTTTAAAATTACTTTCAAATTACTATTTTGATCTCCTTTTCCTAATCTACTTTACTCTCAGGAAAGAATCATCAAATAATGAAAAGCTCCTAATGTTTGCAACCATTAAAAAGTAATCAAACTAAAGGAAACCCCAATACATGCAAAGACACCAATCTTGCATTGCTTTGCACTTTACTGCTTCATTAATCAATCAAGGTTCCCACAACCCATATTAGGGGTTTAGATACTCAAGCATCTAAAAACACACATATATTTCATAGATGAATGAATAATAGTGAACTTACAATGAGTAACAATTAAAATCCAAAATCTTAAATGAATTGTAAACCCTAAAGATGAAGAACACTAATTCCAAGATCAATAATGTATCTTGGAACTAAAAATAATTACAAAGTGGATAAAGAGCATAAATTATTATAAAAAAGGAGTCAAAATAAATCATAAAACCCACTAGGGGTATTTACAGATACATCTGAAAACATATCCAATATAGGGTGAAAAGTTTGTTGGCCGTCACCTACCACCTATAGGTTGGGTCATAGGTGTAACCTACTTCCCGTAGGTTTGATCTTAGAAATCATAATAAGTTTGTAATCATCAGAATCTGAAACTATCCCCCGTAGTTAGGGTAGTACGTAAAACCTAATTTCTTTAAGATTGGTCGTAGGTTACTTTTTCAACAACTCTTTATTCATTTTTCTCAGTCTTTGCTCTAAACCCTATTTTTTCTTAAAAAATCAACACAAAAGCACATCACATCTAACAAGAGTACCTAAGTAATTTCACAATTTTCTTATTTTAATCATTGAAAGTTCCATGAAACCATAGGACAACAAAACACTCAACATAGAATGTTTTCATGTCCACAGGGAACTAACAAAAAACTAACCAAGATGATGCTTAAATAAAAGTAACCTAAGGCTCCTACGAGAATCAACTCAATTTAGCTCAAATTTTCAATACCCTTTTAGTTTAAAACTTTCAAAACCACTTTATGGATCCATGTAGCAAAACAGCATTTCAAAAAATGAATCAAGTGATGGCATTAGATTACCAATAAAAAATAAAGAATATATACAATTTAACGACAGAACTGAAGTACCCTCACATCAAGGAAGTCCCAACTCTCATAGTATCATCATTCATGTCAATGCAGGGACTACATCAAAACACTCATGCTCTCAAAAGAAGTTCAAACAATCTGCATAACATATCATAGGCTTTCCCTTATTTCTATACCTTAGTATTTAGGATAGTTGGATTTGGATCACTATAGGTATTTTCTGGGATAGTAATTTAGGTATGGGTGCAGATATAATACATATGGGAAATAATCAATTACGCTCTTTGATAATACATTTACATTATTTGCTCTACTAGTTAACTATGCCTCTTGTATTTTTCTTTTTCTCATTTATTACTTATCCAAACTGGGTGTGGTTTTCTTTCTTCTTTGAAAACTTATTCATTTTTTTATTTTCATACTTTTCTACCACACCCAACCCCACGTTCTTTTACTTTATTCAACACCCTTATTCATACCCATCATCAACTAGGCACCCCAATAATAGCCACCCTCAACTTAGAAAATTTTCCTGAATTTAGGTACAAAGAGTCTAAGGAGGTACCATAAAAAAACAAGTTTAGTGGAATTAAATAGGAATGGAAAAAGGTTAAAACAAGAAAATAGGTATATTTAGGCTCAAATTACGGATTAAGGGATACTTATTCTCATTTGGTTGATCTTTTATACTAAGAGAGGACTTATTCATATATGGCCTAAGATTATCCCCAACCAACTATCCTACATCCTATGCAAGACTAAAAAAGCATGTTTAGGATTAAATAACAAAGTGAACTAGGTAAATAGCTTATACAAACATGTTACATATTTATATCATTAACTACTACCTATCCAGTTTATACAATGGTAAGATATGATTATTTTATTCCTAATACTAATTCCTTAACAAGATTCAACCATGGGGAGAACTTATATTAGCAACTCATTGTTACATCATTTTTTGGAAGGGTTTTATTTTTTTAAACACATAAAAACAAACACAAAATTTGACTACCTCATAATTTCTCATTTTTCTTCTAGTCAAACAACACAAAACATAACACATATAATGAATAATACAATATTCTAAAATTCTGACTATTATATGATAATATACATTGGGGAAAAGAGACACGATAACTAGGAACACAATAGGACATCTAGATCAACAGGTAGCCCTACCTTTATCAAATAAGTACGCCTTGTCCCTAATATATTAGGTCAAAGTAAAACAAGATAGTTTGGAGCATACATGTGGAACCTTAGCTACATAGAATTGAGGTCAATCATAATAACATAAATTATAAAAAATGAAAAAATAACAAGACTACTTCTGTTGCCTCCTAAGAAGTGCCTTACTTAATGTTTGCGGCATGATATAGGGACAATCATTACTCAAACTTCACAAAGGTAGTTGATGAGTGATGATTTTACCACTCATTCTCACTAAATATTTAAGTACATTACCTTGACTTGAATTAATGAATGAGACATATTGGTGATAAAATACACTAATATCCACTCTTTGCAAGCATAGAGTTGAGGAGATCAAAAGATGTAGAGAAAAGTGCAACTTAAGACTTAGAGTTGAAAGGCCTCAGGTACCATGGTCCCAATCTGCTGACTGCAATCATGACAGTCAAGCAAAATTCATTCAGATGCGATCATGGAAGTTAACCATGGTCGCGTAACTGCAGTCACAGCCAACCCGTATGATCACAACTTATATGAAGAAATCATCCAAAGGGAAAAACTAGAAATGCACGTGGATGATCATAATTTTGATAAAAAAAACTCAAACCCTAGCATCATGTATGATATTGCATCTTCCCCAATTTCTAGGTTTATCTCTTGAGTTCATAGCCTCCATTTTTTAGAAGAAAATATTGTATAAGTTTTGGGTGAAGACTACATTGGAGACTTTCTAGGTAGAAGATTATCTCACTTCCATTGTTGATTTATGAGAGTTCCAAGTTTAAAGTAAGATTTCCTTAAGATTCAATAAATCACTTCAATTGAGATTGTGGGTACATCTAAGCTTATTTATCTTTTATGTAGCTAGATCTCCCTCTTGGGTCTATGTGTGAATAGGGGTTAAAGTGTGTGTGGGTTTTTATTGATTACCTTCTATTTAGTCATTTATATTTATGGGTTTTATAATTGCTATGCTAACTTTGGTGGGGTTTTATGGGTGAAAGCCCCAAATACCCACATGGGTATGATTAGTGAAAGGTCCATGCTCTAGAAAAACTAAAGTCATATTTGAAACAAGGGTTTTGGGTGAGTTTAAGAATCTATATCATCCTTGAAAAAGGGATGTGGATACCAAAGCAATGATAGAACATTGTGTATGTAGTTTGCTAATTTTTTACTATCTTAGGCATAAGTGTGGATATGAGGTAGACTATACTATGGGTATCATCCTAAAAATAGGAATGCCTAGATTGAGGTAGTGGTTACTAATTGTTGAACACACCTATTAAGTATTCAAAACAATCCATGGGTGAAAGTTTGGTGTTTTGTTGAAAGACTATCATCAAAATATGTAACCAAACCTACCCATATTGTACTTACTAAATTGATGTTGATTGCTAATACCCACATATCACTCCCTTAGTAGTACATAATCCTAAAATCTGTGCCTACCTATTAAAACTCTACTTATTCATAGCCCCAAATTTATACTAGAAAAACCCAAAAAGAAATATTAGTGTAGATAGCTATCTCCCTTATTTTTACCTTCTTGTAACATTGGTTTGGATTTAAGTTGTATCTATTATTTCAAAGTATCTTTATTGCCACTCTCACTATTCCTCGTGGATTCAACCCTGAATCTAAAGTTGGGATATATATAAAGTCAATGACCGCGTTGCACTTAAATTGATGTGTAAGTTCAGCGTTATCAAAAAATGGTGCCTTTATTGGGGAACAATTTGGCGTATTAAGTTAGATTGAATTTTTTGTTACTTGCTTAAATTCAAGCTTGCATATATTTTTTTTTTGATTTTTCTTTGTAGGTAGAATTTATTTTATTTTTAGTTTCCCTATGGCATCACCTTACAAATATGATATTGGTAGTTGGGAATCCTATTGTGACGATTGATGTTAATCTATGATGGACCACACTTCAGAAGAGATTATAATTATAATCCCCGAATAGATATGGACCCACAGTCTAAACCCTATTACATGTATAGATTTTTGTTATGTAGTGATCGAGATGGATATTATGATGATTATCCAAATGCCACCTCCCCCTATATAGTAACCAAATTGCTAGTTTTTCTTATGAGATTGATAGGTCATATGATGAGAAAAAGGAGGAGCAACAAATAGGACGCATTGGTCTTTGAGCAATGCTTCAAACTATTTTGGATCCGGAAACAATAACAGGGGAGAATGTGTAAGACTTGCATCAATCCTATGGGGTGTTCAAAAGGGAAAATATCAAGGAAAAGGAATTAGGCAAGGTTATAATTCTTACAAACCTCACAACTATGCCCATTTCCTAAGAGGAGGTTGTTGATTAGTGAAACCAAGCTATGATGTTGGGGATGGTAGCAAAGACTACTCAATGACTTCCCAACCATTAGAATCATACATGGAAGAAAAATCCAAAATAAAATAAATGATACAAGAGTCAAAAGTGGAATCCATGCAAATCTCATATAATGTCTCTAGCTCATTTCAGGGAAAAAATGCTTTGGAGGAGGCTAACCCAAAATTACAGGCTGGACATCGTTCAACCCACTTTTCAGCATATTGCTTAGAGGATATGATGAGGATCCATCTTTCTGAACAAATGGTTAATGTTGGCGATTTTGGAGTCTGACATTCTAAAAAAGCACATGGAACCCCATCTATCAATGGCCAAGATGCTCAACTTCTAAAGTACAAGGAATAGCCTTTTGATATGCTTAATTTTACCCACAGAGCCCAATAAAAAGTTTGATGTAAAGTTTGGTAAAAGGTTCAAATCTTCAAAATGGCGAGTTCAAAGCTTGATTGCCATTTCATCACCTCTTCCAAGCCTCATCTTGGATAATTTAAATCTTTTATCCCTCTGCCGCTCATTGCATATTGAATAAAAGTTGGAACAAATATTCAAATCTTCTAAATAGAAGCATAAAAAGAGTGATGAGGGTGTCGTGCTATGACGTTAAACCAAGCTCTCAATGGGAGGCACCCATCATACCACAAAATATGGCACATATCCTTTTTAATTCATGTATGGTAGAGTATATTTATTTTTTATTTTATTTATGCGTGCATAATCCTTAAAATATTGGTATAAAGAGGAATTTTAATTGAATTTGATAAAGAAACATGTGAAATTGGCAAGTTGGACTGAACAACAAGTGCAGGAAACCCGATTATTTTGTCTTAGTTACCATGATCGTGGTCCATTCCACCATAATCGTTGAGGCCGTATGACCATGACCGTGTTACTAGTACCGTGATCATGGTCAAATCAGTTTAAATGACCATCTGAATACCTATTTTTTCCATGCGCCTCTCTAAATTTCTCTTCAAATTCTCACTAATTTTTGGCATTGCATTGCCTACCTAAGTGTCTACTCATTCCATTCACATCATAAAACTTTGTATGTTGTCTCTATTCCCTTATTGTTAGTGTTATTACACAGTTAGAACTTATAGTTTAGGGAAAGGCCTACATTATTTTTTTAATACTAAATTCATGTTTGTGTGAAATTATGGTTGTGTTTAGTTGTTGTAGTTGGTGTACACATTAATGGGGAAGTCTTAAGTACCCAGATTTAAACCTTAAATGGTTGAAAGTAACATGTACACTATGTGTTTGATTCAATGCCCCTATGAATTCCATGTTAAATGTTTTAAGGTTGCGGTTATAATTATGAAGTCTAGGCTTAAGTTCCTTAATCATAATTTTTAGATGCCTATTTGAACACAAAATTTGGGATAAAATTGTGGTTTTGGTGAAAACTACAAAACTGTTAACTAGGTCTCATAAACCACAATCGCAATCCTGATGACCGTGATTACGGTTACTGACCCACAATCACCATACCTAAAAACAGTGTTTATAGAAATAAATAATTTTTGCACAACTATTTCCTCTACTAGAATCTTCTAACATAATACTAGATAAGCCTATTTGTTTAATATAGCATGTTTTTTAGTATGATAGACATAATGATGGTCTGGAGTGGCTTGTTTAATGGTATTAAGCCACATCAAGGATGGAAGAATTTTAAAACAACAGATTCATGACCCCACAATTCAGAACTACTATAATGCAGACTTGCATAAAACTAAGTTGCTTCCTGAAACGGGTATCAGCTTAGATAAAGTGGAAGAAAAACTCCCAAGTTTTTATGCCAGTCTTAATCAGACCAGGTGGATGTGTTTTTCCCCGGAACCCATGTTTTTAATGAGCACTGGGTACGTAAATTCTACACTAACCAAAGCATAGCCTTTGTCACAAACCCAGTAATGACTACTAGGGGGAGATAAGTAAACTTTGCGACAAAGTAGATCAATGGAAATATGGGGTCGCAAATGCAGACATGGAGTAGTTTCATGTAAAATCATATCCTCCAAGGACCTGTAGAGCGGATATCTTATGTACCGGTAAATAGGTTCATAGGGATACCAACTATAGAGACATTCTAAAGAATTATTTCAAAGCTGAGGCTATGCTTCTGTTGAATATCATCTTTAGCCGAGTATCGTCATGCTCTTACATGACCATTGTCACAGACATGCGAGCTTGGATAGCGGCTTGTCTTCTATCGGGAATCTCCCTAAATGTGGATAAGATTTTATATTCAGAATGGAGGTACTTCAGAGATCATGGAGGTACACATCTTTTCTTCCCTTTCCTTATCATAGAGCTATGTAGGATAACACACGTGAAGGATTATACTACAGATACCTGGGTGTCCCAAGGCCCTGCATTTTCCTACTCAAATTTATAGCTGAGGATGCCCCAGATCAAAGCAAGAAGATAAAGATTGACTCGAGCAAATCATTCCTATAGGACACAAACTCTTGCAAACCCTCATCAGCCACCTCCTTCGATGATATCTCTGGTCAAATGCAAGCGTTGAGAAAACTAATATATAGATTACCTTAGGGACTGAGAGAGTCCTCCACCGCTCATCACTCATACGTAGCTCAGTTGGAATATGAGAAATACATATAGAAGAAGAGAGCCACTGTTTTTATTTTGGAGAGAGCTTATTCAACCCTAGCTGTATTACACACGGATTTCAGGGATTCATATGAAAATATGGTAAAGAGAGAGTAAAAGTGAGATAAATTCTTCAAGATATTATTGAAGGAGGTGAAGGGCATCTTCAAGGTGCTCAATCTCAACCATAAACTACTTTCAACAAGGATGAACAGTGAAGACAAGGCCCTTACTTAATGGTCTGCTGATGATATTGAGAGTGATGGAGCAGATTCAGAGGGAGAGGATAACACTTGATTCATATTCAGGGAGACCCTTTTACTCTTACATACTCACACATGAAATGAGGATACTGCATTCTTTTAGTTGGGTGGGTGCCCCTAGATGTGTATTGTCTTGGTGTTGTGCGCCAAATATTTTTTTTGATGTTGTGTTCGGATGACACTCTGGATACTATTTTTTTAGAAACTATATTTTTAGGTACCCTGATAGTGTAAATATTTTATGGATTATTATGTGGTTTTTTGTTTTAGGTTTACTTTTACTTTGATATTAATTTTTGTGATACACGACTAGCTTTGCCCTATTATTGATTGAGTGATGACATTCTTAAGGGTAAAGCATCGTGTTTGGCTTTTGAGCAATAGGTGTAGGGGAAGTCTGAGTACCCAAAGCATAAATGTCAAAAATGTAAAGGAATACACCTGTGGCATTGTATGTTGTAAAGTTGGGGACACTTTTTACACCATTGGTGATGTCTGGGTATCCATATGGGTAGTTTTCATATTTTGAGACTAAATGTTTGACTAAGGCTTTGGTTGTTTCCATGGATTACCAAATTTTACGAGAGGCGCAAAATGAACAATCCCCTCCGTCCAAAATTTTTGAAAAATCAAGGGTATGGATGTGAGAAATGTTGTACCAAAACCTTTTCTCTTTTTGTGGATTCATAAATTTTGACTTATGAATAGAAATAGATATGCTAATTTTGCCTCTCATGGGAGGGACAATTGAGCCCCCCTTGGGGAATTTTCTATGCAATTTATGGTGAGATTCTTGTATTCATCTCTTGTACACTTGTGTAATCTTGAAGTTCCCCCGTTAGTCTTACAAAACTAATTTTGATTGTATGGTGTTGAAGAAATGATCTTAGGCCTCCTTTGTGATTTTGGAACCCACTCTAGCCTAAAAAGCCTACCCACGCGTAATTATAATTCGTAGTACCTACTTTGAGCCATTGGACCTTTCTTTGGCAAACTCGTTACAACTCGTGATCTATTATTTTTATCCCACTTTTGAACCAAAGCCTCCTTGAAATTAAAAATGTAACTTAAGGTTAAAAGCCTAAGTTGGGGTTGGTGAAGGTTGATGAAAGAAAGTGTGAGGCCACAAAATTGTCAGTGAAATGACTTATGACCCTAAATTATGAAAATAAACAAGTAGAAAATGAATGAGTCCATCAAAGGAATGAATTGCAGGTAAGTTGAAAGAAAAAGAAATGAAAGAATAGTGGTGAACAAAGGAAGCTAAAAGTTGGCATAAGAAAAGAAAGAAAATAAATAAGAATGGTCCTTAGTAAAACAAGAGGATTGAAAAAGTGTGATGTAGATGTTCATGGAAGGGTGTAGCCATGTTATTCTCAAATGATATCCTACCATAACCTGAACCTACATTTTATGCTTAGAACGTCCTTTGAGATCTCCAACCATGTATTTTATCCATAGTGACGATTGAAAATAGGGGAAAACTTATGGTATGACACGTTGCATAGAGATTTCTTTTGTGTAAGAGAGAGTTCTTTTACTTTAAGCTCCTTATTGCCTTTTTGGTACTTTAGGGTGTAGAATTTTATTTCTTGTGAGGATTGGCATGTGAAAAAAGCTGGGTTGCGTGATTTAATCACCTTCTGAAGAATGAGGCAAATGGAGTATAACTAAGTTATGGTCAAGAGGAAGCCACCTCTAGAGTATTTTTTGTTGTTGTTTGGTTGCTTTTTAAAGTCCTACGTATCTTTGAATGGTGCATCCTATGATGAGGGGGTGTAGTATAAATTAGCTTAGCCCATATGCAATGGGCTACTTGTGGTTGAGACTAAAGTTGATATCATTGTGAGCTTTAAGGTTTAAAGTTTGGGCATAAAGATTTATTGTCTCATGGTAAGAGGTAGTTTTGCTTTAGGACAAGCAAATACTTTAAGTTGGGAGTGTTGATGAGTGATGATTTTACCACTCATTCTCTCTAAACCTTTGTGCAATTACCTTGATTTAAATGAATGAATTATACATATTGGTGATAAAATGCACTAATATCCACTTTTTTCATGCAATGAGTTAAGGGAATCAAAAGATGTGGATTGGAGCTGAAAATAATGAAAAGTAGCTAAAGACTTAGAGCAGAAAGGCCTTAGGTACTATTTTTGTAATCTGTTGACCGCAATTGTGGCAGTCAAACAAAAGTCATTAAACCCCGATCGCAGAAGTTACCTATAGTCGCGTACTTGCGGTTGGCACCAGACCCTCGTGATCGTGGCATAGCAGAAGAAATCAGCCCAAGGGAAAAAATAGAAATGCACGTGGCGGATACCAATTTTGACAAAAATACTCAAACACTAGCATCATGTATGATATTGCGTCATTCCTAATTTCTAGGTTTAGCAATTGAGTTCATAGCATCCATTTTTGGAAAATAAAAAATTGTATAATTTTTGAATGAAGAATACATTGGAGACTTTCTAAGTGAAAGATTAAATCACTTCTATTATTTATTTGTGGGAGTGCCAATTTTGAAGTAACATTCACTTAAGCTTGAATAAATCACTTCAATGGAGATTATGGGTATATCTATGATATTTTTATCTTATGTGTAGCTAGATCTCAATCTTAGGTTTATGTGTGAATAGGGGTTAAAGTATGCGTGGGTTGTTATTGATTAGCTTCTATTTAGTAGTTCATGTTTATGGGTTTTATCATTGCTATGCTAACTTGGTTGGGATTTGATAGGTGAAAGTCCTAAATAACCATATGGGTATGATAAGTGCAAGCTGCATGCTCTAGAAAACCTAATCTATCTTCCAAACAAGGGTTTTGGGTAAAGTTTAGGAGTCCATATCATCCTAGAAAGAGGGATGTGGAGACAAAAGTAATGATAGAAAAATTGTATGTGTAGTTTGCTAAATTTTCACTATCTTAAATATAAGGGTGAGTGCGAGGTCGATTATACCATAGGTATAATCCTATAAATAGGGATACCTAGATTGAGATTATGGTAACTAATTGTTTAACACACCTATTAGGTATTCGAAAGAATCAATGTGTGAAAGTTTCATGTTTTGTTGAAAGACTAGCATCAAAATTTGTGACCAATCCTACCCATATTTTACCTACTAAATTGATATTGATTCCTAGCACCATATATCACTCTCTTAGTAGTGCATAATCCAAAAATCCATGCATATCTGTTACAACTCTAATTATTTCTAGCCCAAAATTTATACTAGAAAAAACAAAAAAGAAACATTAGTATAGATACCTATCTCCTCCATTTTTACCTTCTTATAACATTGGTTTGGATTTAACATGTATCTATTATTTCAAAGTAACTTGATTGCCACTCACATTATTTCCCATTGATTCGACCCCGACTCCAAAGTTGGGTAAATATAATGATGATGACCGCCTTGTAGTTATATTGATGTGTAAGTTGAACATTATCAAAAAATGGTGCCGTTGTTGTGGAACAATTTGGCGTTTTAAGTTAGTTTGAAATTATATTTACTTGCTTGAATTCTAGCTTGAATATATTTGTTTGTAATTTTTCTTTGTAGGTAGATTTTATTTTATTATTCCTTTTCTCTTTGGCATCTCCTAACAAATATTATATTGGTAGTCAAGAATCCTATCATGATGACCCATATCAAAACTATGATGGACCATACTGCAGAAAAGATTGTAACTGTACTCCCTAAAAAGATATGGACCCACTATCTAAATCCTATAGGGAGTGCGGGTTCTTGTTATGTAGTGGTCGAGATGGACATAGGGATGATTGTCCAAATTCCCCCTCCCCTATAATACTAACTCAGTTACTAATTCTTCTTATGAGATTGATAGTTCGTATGATGAGAAGAAGGAGGAGCAACAAACCAAACCCATTTATCTTTGATAAATACATCACACCATTATGGATCGGGTAACTACAATAGGCAATAGGGGAGAATGCAAAAGACTTGCATCAATTGTATGGGGCGTTCAAAAGGGCAAATGCCAAGGCAAAGAAATTAGGCAAGGATATAATTCTTGCAAAACACCCAACCATACCCATCTCTCAATAGGAGGTTTGTCGAGAGGAGAAACTAATCTATGATAATGGGCTTTGTAGCAAAGAATCCTCGGTGACTTCCCAACAATCCAAATCATACTATTAAAAAGAAGCCAAAATAAAACAAATGATACTAAAATCAAAAGAAAATTCCATGCAAATCTCTTTTGATGACTCTAGCTCATTTTGGGGTAAAAATGCTTTGTAGGAGGCTAACCCAAAATTAGGGGTTAGACCTCATTCAAACAAATCTTCAACATATTTCTTAGAGGATATGATGAGGATACAATCTTCAGAAAAAATGGTTAATGTTGGGGAGATAAAGTCTGACTCGCATATTTTGGAGTTTGTCATTCCAAAGAAGCACATGGAACTCCATCAATCAATGGCCAAGATGCTCAACTTCCAAAGTACAAGGAATGGCCTATTTATGTGCTCACTTTTACTCAAGGAGCCAAACCAAAAGCTCGATGTAAAGTTGGGTAAAAGGTTCAAATCTTCATAATGACGATATCGACTCTTGCTTTCCATTTCATCACCTCTTCCAAGCCTCATCTTAGAAGATCTGAATTTTCTATGCCTCTGCCACTAATTGTATATTGAACGAAAGATAGTACGAAGATTCAAATCTTCTAAGTGAAAGCACAAAAAGAGTGATGAGGGGGTTATGCTACGATGTTAAACTAAGCGTTCGATGTGAGGCACCCCATCTTGCCACAAAAAGTAGCACATATCCTTTTCAATTCATGCATGGTAGAACAGGTTTGTTTTGTTTTGTTTATGCATGCACAATTCATGAAATATTGGTGCAAATAGGAATCATGATTGAATTTGAAAAAGGAACATGTGAAATTGGCAAGTTGGATATAACAAGAAGTGCAAAAAACCTGGTTGTTTGGTCTCAGTTACTGCAATGGAGGTCTATGCCACTGTGATTGCAGTCAAATCAGTTTAAATGAGCAACTTATTCCTATTTTACCTATGCTCCTCGCTCAATTTCTCTTAAAATTCTATCTAATTTTTAGCATTACATTGCTTACCCATGTGTCAGCTCGTTCCATTCATATCATAAAACTTGGTATGTTGTCTCTATTTCCTTGTTCTTAATGTAATTACATACTTAGAACATATAGTTTAGGGAAAGGCCTGCAATATCTTTTTCAATACTAAATGCATGTTAGTTTGAAATTATGGTTTTGTTTAGTTGTTGTAATTGGTGTACCAATGATGGGGAAGTCTGAATTACCAAGATTTAAACCATAAACGATTGAAAGGAACGTGTACACCATGTGTTCGATTCAATGCCCCTATGAATTCAATGTTAAATTTTTCAAGTTTGGGTTTATAATTATGAAGTTTAGGCTTAAGTTCATTAATCATAACGTTTAGATGCCTAGTTAACACAAAATTTTTGATAAAATTATGGTTTTAGTGAAAGCTGCAAAACTGTCAACTATGGTCTCAGGTACTGTAATTGCGGTCCCGATGACCATGATCGTGGTCACTGACCTACGATCGCCATACCTAAGGGAAGTGTCTACAAAAATAAAAAAAATTTGCACAGTTGTGTCCTCCTCTAGAACCTTCTAACACACTACTACATGCACCTATTTGGTTAATCTAGCATGTTTTTAAGTGTGATAGTGATAATGATGGTTTGTCATGTCATGTTTACAAGTACTAAGCCACCTCAGGGATGGAAGAATTTTACAACAACAAATTCACGACACTACAATGTCAGAACTACTGTAATACAGACTTGCATAGAACTAAGTTGCATTGTGAAAGGGGTATTCATCTTATAAAAAGAGGAAAAAAACACCCAAGTTTTCATGCTAGACATAATCATATTGTGTGGATTTGTTTTTCCCCGACCCCTGCGTTGCTAATGAGCATTGGGTACTTGAATTCAATGCTAAACTAAGAGTAGCGTCTATCACAAACCTAATATTGACTATTAGGGAGAGGCAAGTGAACTTTAGGACAGAGTGGATCAACGAGGTATATAGGCTCCCAAAGCTGACATAGATCAGTTTCATGCAGAAACACGTGCACCAGGGACCTAGATAGCGGACATCTTATGTGCTGACAAAGAGGTTCCTTGGGCCACCACCAAGAGAGACATTCTGATAAATAGTTTCACAGCTGAGGCTAGGCTTTGGCTGAATATCGACAATAGTCGAGTATCATCGCCCACTCACATGGCCATTTTCAAAGACATGCTACTTGGATGGTGGTATGTCTTCTCTCGGGCATTTCCCTAACTGTGAGTAAGATTGTGTATTCAAAATAGAGGTACACATCTTCTCCTTCCTTTCCTTATCATAGGGCTATGCAAGAGAGCACGAGTGGAGTAGTATGCTACAGATACCTGGATGTCCCCAGGCCCCTACACATTCCAACTCAATTTTTGAGGTGAGGGTTCCCCATGTCAAAATAAGAAAAATAAGATGGACTCAAGTAAATCTTCCTGAAAGGATACAGACTCTTACAGACCCTCATCAACTACCTCATTCAATGATAACTCTAGTTAAATACAGGTGGTGGTAGAACTATTTTCAAGACTACGTACCAAGTGAGTCCTTCATTACTTTCCACTCGTACGTAGCTCAACCAGACAATGAGAAATACGGAAAGGGACATAAAAAAAAGAGCCACTGATGCCCATTTGGAGAGAGCTTATTCAGCCCTAGTAGCATCACATAGGGACCTAAGGGATTCATATGAAAAATAGTGAAGATAGAGTGAAAAAGCGAGATAAATTTATAACGAAGCTGTGGAAGGAAGTGAAGGGCATCTTCAAGGTGCTCAAGCACAGCAATCGACTACCTTCACTGAGGATGGATAATGAGGACGAGGCCTCTCCTGATGACGCTAATGGTGATAAAAAAGAGTCACTGGAAAAGTATAGATCTTTATGCATATTATGGGAGACCCTTTTACTCTTTCTTACTCGCACATGAAGTGAGGACATTACATTCTTTTAGTTTAGGGTGCACCCGGATGTGTATTATTTTTGTGTTGTGCGCAAAATATTTCTGTTGATCTTGTGTTTGGATGACACTCTGGGTACTACTTTTATTTTGTTTTTTGGGAGGCTACATTTTTTGGTACCCTGATGGTGCCCACAGTTTATGGATTATCATGTGTTTTTTGGTTTTAGTTTTTCTTTTACTTTTATTTTAATTTTTATGATACCCCACTAACTTTGCCCTATGATAAATTGAGTGACGACATTCTTAAGGGTAAAGTGTCGTGTTTTTGTTTCAAAGCATAGGTGTAGGGAAATCCTAAGTACCCATAGCATAAATCTCAAAAATGCAACGAAAGTCTGAGTACTTGTGGCATTGTAACTTATAAAGTTGGGGTCACTTTGTACACCATTGGCAATGTCTTAGTAGCCATATATGTAGTTTTACCATTTTGAGCCTAAATGTAAGACTAAGGCTTTGGTTGTAGCCATAGTTTAGTAAATTGTGCGAGAGGGTAATGCAAAATGAGCAACTCCCTCCATCCAAAATTTTTGAAAGATCAAGGGCATGGGCATGATCAATGTTGTAACAAAACTTTTTTTTGTCCCTTCATAAATTTTAAATTATGAACAGAAATATATACTACCATTTTGTCTCTCATGGGAGGGATATTTGAGCCCTCTTGGTTAATTTTGCATTCAATGTGTGGTCAAATTTTGGTATTCATCTCTTGTATACTTGTGTTATCTAGAACTTACCCCGCTAGTTTTTCAAAACTAGTTTTGATTGTATATGGTTGGACGAATTATCTTAGGCCACCTTTTTAATTTTGGAGCCCATTGTAACTTAAAAAGCCTACCCATGTATAATTATAATCCCTAGTACCCACTTTGAGCCTTTGGACCTTTCATTGGAAAACTCATTACAACTAGTGATCCATTGTTTTTATCCCTCTTTTGAACTAAACCCCCTTGAATTTGAAAATGTTACTTGAGGCTAAAATCATAAGTTGGGGGTGGTAAAGGATGATGAAAGAAAGTGTAAGGCCACAAAATTGTTAGTGAAATGCCTTATTAGCCTAAACCATGAAAATAAATAAATAGAAAATGAATTAGTCCATTGAAGGAATGAATTGCGCATACGTTGCAAGAAAAAGAAATAAAATAATAGTTGTTAACAAAGGAAGCTAAAAGTAGGCATAAGAAAATAAAGAAAATAAAGAAAATAAAGAAGAATGTCCCTTAGTCAAAAAAGACAATTGAAAAAGTGTGATGTAGATGTTAAAGGAAAGGTGTAGCCATGTTATTCCCATATGATATCCTACCTTTACCGAAACTTACGCTTCAACTTTAGAAAGTCCCTGAGATATCCAACCATGTATTTTCTTCATAATGACAATTGAAAATCGGGGCAAGCTCATGGTATGACACTTGTTGTATAAAAAGTTCTTTTGTGAAAGAGAAAGTTCTTGCACTTAAAACTCCTTGTTGCATTTTTGGTAGCTTGGTGTGTAGAATTTTATTTTTTGGGAAGGTTGGCATGCGAAACACATTAGGGTGGATAATTTTGTCACATTTTGAAGAATAAGGCAAATGGAGTATAGTTAAGTTATGGTTACGAGGAAGCCACCTCTAGAGTATTGGTTGTTGTTGTTTGGTTGCTCTTTAAAGTCCTATGTATCCTTGAATGTTTCACCCTATGATGAGGGTGTAGTGTAAATTAGATTAGATCATATGAAATGAGTTACTTACGGTTACGACTAAAGTTGAAGTCATTGTGAGCTTTAAGGTATAACGTTTGGGCATAGAGAATTGTTTTCTCACAATAAGAGGTAGTGTTACTTTAGGACAAGCAAACGCCTTAAGTTGGGGTTGTTGATGAGTAAGGATTTTACAACTTATTCTTGCTAAATAATTGTGCATGTTACCTTGTTTTGTATGAATGAATGAGACATATTGGTGATAAAAGTAACTAATATCCGCTCATTGCAGACATAGAGATGAGCGAATCAAAAGATGTGGATTAGACCTGAAAATAATCTAAAAGGAGCTAGAAAAGTGTAGTTGATGACATGGAGCAGAAAGGCCTTGGGTACCGCGGTCGTGATCTGCTGACCACGATTGCAGTAGTCAAGTAAAGTTCATTCTACCATGATCGCAGAAGTTACCCGTGGTCACGTAACCTCGGTCGCATCTAGACCTGCAGGATTACAGATTAGCAGAAGTAATCAACCCAAGGGAAAAGTCAGATTTGAACGTGGCTGATACCCATTTTGACAAAAAGACTCAAACACTAGAATTATGTATGATCTTGAATCTTCCCTAATTTCTAGGTTTAGGTCTTGAGTTCATAGCGTCTATTTTAGGAGAATAAAATATTGTATAATTTTGGGGTGAATAATACATTGGAAACTTTCTTAGAGGAAGATTAGCTCACTTTCATTGTTGATTTTTGGGATTGCCAAGTTATAAGTTACATTTACTTAAACTTCAATAAATCACTTCAATGGATATTGTGGTTATACCTAAGCTTATTTATCTTATGATTAGCTAGATCTCCCTTTTGGGGTTATGTGTGAATAGGGATTAAAGTGTGTGTTAGTTGTTATTGATTAGCTTCTATTTAGTAGTTCATTTTAATGGGTTTTATCATTATTATGCTAACTTGGTTGGGGTTTGATGGGTGAAAGCCCCAAATACCCATACGGGTATGATGGGTGAAAGCTCTATGCTCTAGCAAACTGGAAGCCATATTATAAAGAATGATTTTCAGTGATGTTTAGGAATCTATATCATCCTTGAAAGAGGGATATGGAGACAGAAACAACGATAGACAATTGTGTGCATTGTTTTTTAAAATTTCACTATCTTAGACATAAGGGTGAATGTGAGGTTGACTATACCAGGGGTATCATCCTATAAATAGGGATTCCTAGATTGAGTTTGTGGTTACCAATTGTTGAACACACCTATTAGGTATTCGAAAGAATCAACGGGTGAAAGTTTGGTGTTTTGTTGAAAGAGTAGCATCATAATTTATAGCCAAACCTACCCATATTTGACTTACTAAATTGATGTTGATTGCTAACACCCATATATAACTCTATTAGTAGTGCATAATCTCAAGATCTGAGCATACCTATTAAAACTCTAATTATTTATAGCTCCAAATTTATACTAGAAAAACCCAAAAGGAAACATTAGTGTAGATACCTATTTCCCCCATTTTTACCTTTTTATAACATTTGTTTGGATTTAACTTTTATCTATTATTTCGAAGTAACTTGATTGCCACTCAGATTATTCCTTTTGGATTCGATCCCGACTCCAAAGTTGGGTAAATATATTGACGATGACTGGCTTATACTTAAATTGACATGTAAGTTGAGCGCTATCTGTAGTTATGGGATTGGCCTCCAAGGTCAACGAGACTCCTTATTATGAAAACTACATTTATGTTAGTTGGCTGCTTTATAGTTTTGCAAACAAAGTACATGACTTCCTTATTATTCAGCCTAAACTTAAGTTCACTCATTTCCATATCAACCAAGCTTTACCAATGGAAATAAATAGTATCCCCAAAATTATGGGCATCTAAAAGAACCTCAAACAACATGCCTACAAGCTTTTTCACTGTATGATCTTCCATTAAATAATCTTGTCATTGTTTGCTTAAGGTGTCTCAAACCCAATTATTTGAACACTACCAATGACATCAAGTTAATACCTGTACATATGTTACAAAAAAACACTGAAAAAACTAGATGACCCTATCGTATAACGAATCGTGAGGCTCCGTGTTCACCTTTCTTTTGCACAATACATCAAGTTAAACTAAAAGTTTTCATTTTTATCTCCAAATTGTTCATAAATTTTGCATAGACAGGTATCTGTTATAAAGCTTCACGAAGAGGGATGTTCAAAGTCAACTCCTCAACCTATAAATAAACTTCTTATACTTTCCGTCATTGATTTTCTACTTTAGTCTTTGGGGAAATATTGAAGGAGGTATGGGAATGGCTTTCGTAGAGTAGTGACCTTCTTGCTGTTTTCATTATTTTTGTTCCTTTATCTATAATTAGAGGCTTTTAAGATGCCTCACCATTAGTTACCAACTACTAAGATTCATCTTTGTCAGCATTATCAATGTTCATAAGGTCATTGCTCACGTCATCAACCATGGGCATAAGTGGGTTAGCACTGGCCTTACCATTATGAGCAGTAATAGCTAAAAAAAACTATCGTTCTTTGGTTCTAAGTAGTATTGATAGGAAGAGTTCCTAATTGTTATTAATTCAAAACAACAGACAACTGCCCAAACAGTCTCAAGCTCATTAATCTCGATTGCATGCGATTCTACTTTCAGGATCAAACCAAAAAAATCATCCCTAATTTCCTTAAGGAATTTGTCTTTTCTCTCAAATCCCTTCATAATCTTAGAATGAAATGATTTCATTCTCAAGTCAGCACCATAGTTCCCCAGTAGAAGATAAAGTCCAGTCTTCTCCTTGTAATTATCATTTATCCTCAATCACCATCGTAGTTTTTGCTCATCCCTATACCTGTCTCTATATAAATTTTGACCTTGATTTCCTTGCCACTATATCCAAGTGTCTTGATTAGACCCTTGGCCCTTGGTTCAAAAACCCATTATTTTTCTATCTAATTACTTTTTTACCTCCTCAAAATTAGGCTCATAATGTCTAGAAATTTTTCCACATGCCATCACTAAATTCACATTTTTTGCTCTGATAGTTTTAAATTGCTTAGTAAGAAACCCAATCTCAATCCTCAGTTGTGCTATCTTATAAGACACTACTTCATCTGAGGCTTTCTTCTCACTAGAAGCACTGATAACATAAGTACTAGTAGAACTATCTTTCTTTTGAGTAGGCCACTCTTAATTGGTTTTAGTAATCTAATCTTACATCTCTGAAGCCTAATCCTATTGAAGACTCATGAATGTTCAACCTGTAATATTACTAGCCACATCTTTGGTATTTTCATTCCATGCTTTATAGAATAGCTCCAACAAGTTTTGACTAGTGATTCTATAGTTTGGAACATTCATCAGTTTTTTCTTGAACCTCAATCAGATCTCGTATAGTTTCTTTGAATGTAACTATCTAAAATTATAAATCTCATTCTTTAACTTCAATATTCTAGAGGGCAGGAAATATTAATCTAAGAAATGTGTCCTCAACTCATTCTAAGTGGTAATGGACCTACGAGGTAGCTCTCCTAATCATAACATTGCTCTCATGTAAGATAAAATCAAAACCACCTAAGTCATAGAATTTCCTGATTCACTATGGTCAAATTGTACAAGGTGCAAATCCTTAAAAAATTCATCAGGTGCATGTCTTCATCATTAGTTGGAGAACTTGAAACACTTTCTTCAAATTTAGTAGTTGGATCACTGTGCTCAAAATATCAAATTTTATTTTATTGGGCTATTTTGGAGGAATGATAACACATGCCTAAATTGGGTGAATATACCCAGACAATTTTTTAGACTATTATAAATTTTGAAAAATTGATTAATTGGTGGTTGAACTCTATGCCTTCTACCTTTATCTCTATTAAGTACTGCTCGGTAATTTTTTTTATCTTGTTTAGCACTTTCTTTAGCATATGAACAAGTGATAACCTTTAATATTCATAGGCTATTAATCGAGGAGTGGTTTTCTTGATAGTTTCTTAAATACCATGTAAAGGTGGCCCATTCAGTACATCTGGGATGTCATTAACCCTTTTTTGGTCTCCCTGGTCATACCCTTCTCCTCTTTCCATCTAATGAATCTGTTGTAAAGTGTATTCAAGCTTTGGATCAAATGGAATTAGAGGATAGCCTTAACTCCGAGTACTGGGAATACACCGACATGTGCCATAGATATAGTAGAAAATCTAAAATTAAGAAATTAACCTAATATCTTCAACAACCTTAATCAATCAATCCGTGAAAATATTCCCCTCAATACAACAAAAATTTGATGTCGCCTAAATTACACCACCAAGAAAGTATAAAATGGTTGCTTGTAAAATATAGAACATAATAAGGTTGGGTTTGACCCCCAAGGAATAGGTTGGAAATTTGTCAAGATCTTTTTGTGTAATTGGAACATGATGTCTTCCTTGTAAAATTGTTACCCATTCTATGTCATTAATCACTAGTTAAGTGGTGTGACTCGTATTAATTCTAATTAGTAACAAGAATTAGATTATGATGAGTATTGGGTTAAGGATAATTGATATGTGTAATCTTGTGTAGAACTAAAGGCTCACTTAGTAAATATATTTGACTTGAATTAATGAATATTCAATGGAATTTTCATAACTAATTGTCTCTAGTAAATGACTATGACTTGTGGGCTAGCAGCCTAGTAAACTAGTTGGTGGACCTTACTTGGTTAAAATATGGAAACTAGTCCTTAAGGTAGTAACATGCCTAATGATGTTGGTTTTTTTACTGAATGGTTAATAGTTAAGTAGACATCTAGTATGTGATGTCGTCCGGCTTAATCGATGACCTATATAATTATAATGCTAACTAAAAAATGGCTTTGAGATAGGTGAATAGACAATAGTATTGGTAACTTGTAACTTATTCTTATTTGATGACTAGTAAACTAGAATACTTGTAACTAGTATTTCATGGATATGGAGATAAACTAATATAGACTAGACTTGGAGTTCATAAATATAATAGAGATTAAGTAACTATATAACTATGCTATGCTGACATTGGTTTCATTATGCTAAATCGCGGTATTGATAATGATTGTAGACCTTGAGATGAGGCATGGTGGGAATGTGCAACCTACAACTTTGGCTAGTTTCTTGTATGGTTGTGCTTTCATATATCGAAGGATTGTGCTTTTGGTGTACTCTTCGGTGGTATGGCACACCATGGTGAGTTCTTGTTGTGTTCTTTTGTGTGTACTCTCCGGTAGTATGGGACACCGTGATGAGTTTTTTGTTGTGTTCTTTTCTATGTACTTTCCGATGGTATAGGATGCCGTGGTAAGTTTTTTGCTTTATATTCAAATAATTGTTGGTGTTGATTTTGGTAAATACATATTTGTTATCGTATGTATATGGCTTTACGCTTACAAAATGATTACTCATTTGTATGAAAATTATGGTATATGTTGGTATGATACATTATGCTATTGAACTGGTAGATTAGTTAATTTATCTAGTGCTATCGAAGAATATTCAGGTTTGATACTATACCTTGACTTTAAGTTATTGTCTTATCATAGATCGTCTTCATACTATTAATTAGCTCATGTCCAATGATTCCTACTAAGTACCCGTGTTTTGGTACTCATACTAGATTTCTGTACCTTTGTGGTGCATACCTAGGTTCTAGTTTTCATAATTTATTCGGATCATGCTGCGTTGACCATTTGGAGATAGGGTGAGCTCTTGGATCTCGAGTTGCCCTCTTTCCTATCTATCTTTATTTGTCTTTTTTTTTTTAGATCTAATCCTAATAGAGTGCAAAATCTACAAAGTAAGTCTTATGGGTTGATTAGCAGTTTGAATAACTTATGTAATCCATTTTGCTACAAATCTAAGGTAAGATTCCTTTATTTTGGTGTTAATTTCTTGATTTCTTAACCCAAAACTCCTAAGTATTTAAGGCTCAATTGTAGTGACAAATGTGATTGATTTACTTTAATTTCTTGAGGGTTATAACTCCCTTATGCTACTTGAAAAATGGGTTGGTCTCGAAAACTCATTTCCCGAAGGTGGAACCCACTTGGAGGTTTGGTATCATTTTTGAACCCTTGGAACAATGGTTCCATAATGGACGTTGTTAATCTTATAGTAATGCTTATATTGTAGTGTTGATAGCTTGCCTCCTAGTAGAAGAAGCTTCAAGAACAGAAAAGGCAAAGGTTGTTGGTTTGAGATTTGCTTGGACTCAAGGTAGGTTAGGCTTACTTATAGTTAAATTGTGCTTGGTTGGAGTATAATTTTTTATATCTTGTGATATTTGGTGGGGTTTAGATGATAAATGTTTGAATGGTGATATTTAAGATTAGTTTATTCTTATTAGATATTGAACTTGCAAAGGCTTAATGGTTTACCTTTAGCCTAGAACCTTGGATAGTTCTACTATTAGTCTCATGAATAGTATGAGATACTCTGGTTGCTCTAATATTTGAGAATGATGTTGTTGGATAACCTTAAGAGTATGTTGAATTAGATATGAGTAGTTATAGGATGGCCTTAGTGTTTGTATGACTTAGAAAGAATACTTGAAGAGGATTTTCCCTTATAGGCCTAGTAATGATTGATAGGCTATTATGGTATGATTTAGATAACCTAGCCTAATTCCAGGTAGAAGTTAGCCCTGTAGAAGTGAACTATGGGATTATTGGTATTTAGGTATAGGACTTGACCCACCTTAATATTGAACAATGAAATTCACTAGAGACCTAGATATTTGACAAAAGTCTAAATCACATTTTTGAGATTATAATAGTTAAATTGCATTATTTATTTTTGTATATGGTCGATGGTTGGATAATATGTATACTTGATTAGCTTGTGTCATGATATGTATAGCCTACAAAAGTCTTGTGAGTTTAACTTATGGTTATGCTATTGCTTGACTTATCGATTAGTTCACCAAGTGAACCTCTAATTGTGTTACCACTCTTGCAATAAACCAAGTCTAATAATTAAGATAATGCTTATGTGTACGATTTCTTTTTTGGGTTAGTATTGTGAAATGTCATCAAATAAGAGGTGACTAGAAAGCATAAATTGACTTATTATTGACTTGCTAATAAAGATGATAACTTTGGAACAACGGTGATTATGCATATCATTTAGATATTCATGATCATGCATCTACTTATATTATGTATTAATGACTAATTGTAAAGTATGATGATATGATTTACCTTCCACCACTTAAACTTTATTATTATGGCTTATACACATTCATTGATTTGACTACATATGTATATCAATGTTGGTTATCTCGGGGGATGTGCTAATGACATGATGATGCCTGATGAATTCGGAGAATATGTTGATATTATGATAATGCCTAATTAATCTGGAAGAGGTAATAATGGTATGATGATACCCAATAAATCCAGTGGATGTTATGAGGATGCCCGGTGACTCTAGAGGATATAGTGATGTTATGATTATGCACAGTGAATTCCGAAGATATAATGATTTTATGATGATACCCAGTGTATCTGGAGGATATAATGATGTTATGATGAAGCCCGGTGAATCTAGAGGATATAATGATGTTATGATGATGCTCGATGACTCTAGAGGATATAATGATGTTACGATGATGCCCGGTGAATCCAGAGGATATAATGATGTTATGGTCAACAACCAACCAAAATGTTATATACTTCTTCACTACTTGTACAGGGAAGGTAGAAGAAATCCAGTCTCTCTTTTTAGGAGCAGAGCAGTCAAAGAATCAACCAAACACATGCAAAACGATTTTCTTCTACCCACCGCAGGTGATCTACAATTTATGCAGAGTTCCACTTCTTTGTTTCCTTTCTCTATTAGTAGATCCTCTTCTACTAGTTCAACTAGGTCAGACGCACTTTATATAATTGAAGTAGCATTCCAATGATACTAATTTTTCCTTAATCTGATACCTGAGTAAAAAGGCATGGCATTTTTCGTTAGAGGCAATAAGTTGTTACGATAGCCCCTCACCACAATGGCTATTCAACCCAACTAGGGGTTGCATTGCGAGGGCTGCTTAACCCAACTAGGGTTCGCTCTGCAGGGGCTATTCCTCATGGTTTTAGCTTCGTAAGGATCAAGGGTTACTTTGGTCCTTTCCCTTCAATCCCAAACGTCCAAATCAAAAATTATAACACCCAAAAGGGAATTATTTGCAAATATTCCTCAAATTAACTCATATTAAAAACCTTTCCTCCATTCCCAAGAACAAAACTCCAAGCGTCACCATTCAAGAACCTTTAAGAAAAGTTAATTCTCTTTACAGATCAAAGCTTTAAGGTATGTTAGATGTTCATCCATGGACTCCTTTCACCCATGGAGTCCAAGAATCCAATTTTAAATTCAAAGTTATGAGTTTTACAAGTTATTATGATTTGAACCATGATTCCCCATGAGTTATGACTCTATACCATATTTGTATGTAATTGTTTTTTATATTAAAACCCACATGTTTGAATGGTGTTGTTCGTTGAGTTAAACCTTAATTGGTGATTTTAGTACTAAAATCATGTTATTACGACAAGTCTTAAAACTATTCGCATGCTTAGTTTAAATCATGAATTGCATGTATTTGATGAAATACCTATATGAATGAGTCTTGAATAAATGCTTACATATCACGTCCTTAATATTTTGGTATGATCATGCTATTTTTTTATTGAGTCCTGGGGTTTGAATACCTTAAATGTAGTTGATTACCTAGTTTTCAATATCTGTAGAATGATTTCAGAATAGTTATGAGACCTATCATTTTAGTCAGTTACCATAAGCAATAAACAAAGTTCAATCTAGTATCTAGTGTTGTTCTATTGGGAGTAGGATTTGGCACCGAGTTAACCCAGGGATGGGGGCTCACATGCTAGTAGAGGGTGTGACCCTTAGTAGATATCCATGCATTCTATAAGTATATAGCCAGTGTAGGTTGAGACATTAACCTTCTAGTATACAAGTACATTCAATGTACTGACCGCATACTCATTTCTTGCGTGCTGTGATGTCTCATGTCATAAGGTTTGGACACTCAGGTTCCCAGCCATACCTAGATATCCCAGCACACCAGCAGCAGTAACAGTGGTGAGTCCTCATATTCTTAGGACCATTTAAGTTTATTTAAGTTCAGTTTTGTAGTCAGTTAGAGTTAGTTAGGAACTTGTCCAATCAACTTCACAGTCAGTCAATTTAGTGGCTTTCAAACTAGTACAAACAGATATGAAGTATTCAATCATTATTATCAATTGTTTTATCAGTATTGACAGTATATTCCAAACATTTTAAAACTATAATTTAGTATTGATTTTTAGTTGTTAAAACCTTATGGAATTTATTAGCTAACTTCCACACATGTCTTTTTTATTCTGTTCAGTGCTCACAGTAGGTACTGGTTCATGGGTTATCTTATGGTCCTTCGTGGCTTTAAGAACTGTGAGGCATTTAGGGTGTACTCTCGGGGTGTTACAAACTTGGTATCAGAGCCAAAGGTTTTACAGTGTCTTAGGGAGTCTGAAATCCGCATTGAGTAGAGTCTTATGGAAGTGTGTGAAGCGTGCCATACTTATGGATAAAAGGCTACAAGAGGTTTTAGGAAAAGTTTCCCTTTTTTCAATATTCATGTTTAAATTCTATTTCTAATTAATTATTTTCCATTTACAGAACATGCCTCCCAGAAAGACTAAGGAACAGAGAAATGGAAATGCCCCTACCTCTGCCTGTTTAAGATGACCCTCTGAATGAGCATGTCTCTCATACCAAGTTTAGAGCTATATTCACTACTCTAGCTCACTTTTTAGCAGCTATGAATAATCACCAGGCTTCTATCATAGCCAATCCAGTGGCTAATTCAGTTATAGCTAGGATTCAGGACTTCACCCAAATAAATCCTCCTTTGTTTTGGGGATCCAAGTCCTATGAGAAATAGTAGGAGTTCCTTGATAAGGTTTATAAGGTAACTGACATTATGGGTGTGAAGTCTTATTAGAGTGTAGAGTTGGGTTCTTACTAGATGAAGGATGTAAATCACACCTTTTATAAGCAATGGAAGGGAGATAGAGGCACAAATGCAGGGCCTATTGAATGGGAAGAGTTTTCTCTAACCTTTCTAGATAGATTCTTTTCTTTGGAGTTGAGGGTATCTAAGGTACTGGAGTTTATTAATTTGAACCAGGGCAATATGAGTGTGAAAGCGTATTCTCTTGAGTTTACTTAACGGGCAAGGTATGATCCTTATTTGGTGGCTGATAATTGGTCAAGGATGAGCAAGTTTATGTCTGGTGTATCTGATAGTGTGGCTAAGGAGGTTAGTATTGTAATGTTGATTAAGGAGATAAACTTGTCTAGTCTTATGGTCCATTCCCAGTAAATTGAGGAGGAGAAGGTTAAGGATATAGAAAAAGAGACGAAGAGGGCTAGAACAGGTAGTTTGAACTTTGTTCAACTGAGGTCAGAGGGTGGTAACCATCCCTATTTCCATTAGAAATCTTCAGCTTCGGCTCTATCTTTAGCTAGTGCTCCTGTACAAAAGTTCATAAATAAAAATCGGGATAGGGCGCCAGGCTCTAAGTCCCAAGGAGTGTAAATAATGGTCGCACAAATCCTCTTTGCCTAAAATATGGTAGAAACTATCAGGGTATTTGCAAAGCTAACAGTGACGTATGTTTTAGGTATAGCAAGCTAGGCCACCGACTCAGATCGTCCAAAGACTGATCAACAAGTTCAGTCTAGTCATTCCCTGTTACATACAATTGCCCAATTCAGCAGGGTAGAGCTTCCAGTGACAACAGTGGTCAGCGCCCAAATAGATTATATGCACTTCAGTCCCCATAGAGTCAGAAAAATTCTCCTGATGTGCTTACTGGTATGTTGTATGTCTTTTATTTACATGTTTATTCTTTGTTAGACCCGGAACTTCTCTTTCTTTTGTAACCCTTATATAGCTGTTGATTTTGGTGTTAGTCTTGAGACTTTAGCAGAACCCTTTCAGTGTCTACAGGAACTGTTCGGTTATAATATCCCAAAAATTTACTTAACTGGATCTTTTGGAGATAGAGATGATGGATTTTAACATCATACTCGGCATGGACTAGCTCTACTCATGCTATGCTTAAGTTTATTATAGAAATAGAGTTGTTCATCTTAAGTTTTCAAATGAACCAGTCCTAGAATGGAGGAGGAAGTACTTTAGCACTTAGGGGTCAGCTTATACATACCTTAGAGCAAGAAAAATGATAGAAAGTGGGTGTATTTATCATTTTGTTTGAGCCAGAGACTATAATTCTGAGACTCCCAATCTTGAGTCAGTTTCAGTGGTAAGGGAATTCCTATATATGTTTCCTGAAGATCTTTTTGTAGTTCCTCCCAAAAGGGAAATTGACTTTGGAATAGACCTTCTTATGGATGCTTAGCCTATCTCCATTCTTCCATAAAGAATGGCTCTAGCTGAACTTGAAGAGTTGAAAGAATAGTTAAAAGACCTCTTAGATAAGGGATTCATTAGGCCCAATTTTCCCCAGTCCTTTTCATGCGTAAGAAGTTCTCGTAGAATGTGTATCGATTATTGTCAGTTGAACAAAGTCACCATCAAGAAGAAATATCCACTCTCCAGAATTGATGACTTGTTTTATCAACTTTAGGGTGCTAGTTATTTTCCTAAGATAGACCTCAGATATGGCTATCATCAGCTAAGAGTTAGAGAATATGACATTTAGAAAATAGCTTTTAGAAATCGATTTGGTCACTTTGAATTCCTAGTCATGTCTTTTAGACTAATGAATTCCCTAGCAGCTTTTATAGACTTGATGAAAGAGTGTTCAAATAGTACTTGGACATGTTTGTCATATTCTTCATTGATGATATTCTTGTCTTCTCCCGCAATCAAACTGATCATGTGGACCACCTCAAAATTGTATTGCAGACTCTTAGAGCTCAGTTTTTACAAAGTTCAGTAAGTTTGAGTTTTTCCTAAGATCAGTAGCTTTCCTTGGCCATATTATTTTTGGTGACGGCATTAGAGTTAACCCTCAAGAGACCGAAGCTATGAGAAATTAGCCCAAACCCATTTCTCTATCAGGAGTTTCTTGGGTTTGGTTGGATATTACCAATGTCTTGTTGAAGGGTTTTCATCTATTGCATACCCCATGTCTAGATTGAATTAGAAGAAAGTCAAGTTTTAGTGGTCAGATTCTTGCAAGAAGAGTTTTCAGGAGTTGAAGACTCACCAATCCTCAATTTTGACCTTGCCTAATGGTTTATAGGGTTTTGCTATGTACTATGATTCTTCCAGAGGTGGTTTGGGTTGTATTTTGATGCAAAAGGGTAAGGTCATAGCCTATGCTTGTAGAAAACTTAAGCCCTATGAAAATAATTACCCTACCCATGATCTTGAACTAGCAGCCATTTTGTTTTCCTTAAGGATTTAGGGGCAATATTTCAATGGGTTCCATGTTAATGTGTTCATGGATCACAAAAGCATAAAGTATGTGTTTTTTCAGAAGTATTTGACTCTACGTCAGAGTAGATGGTTAGAATTATTGAAAGATTATTACATTAGTATTATGTACCACCCGAGCAAGGCCGATATAGTGGTACATGCCCTTAGTACTCATGTTGAGGATGATAAGAAAGAGCTAGTTAGGCAAGTTGATCAGCTTACCAGATTAAGAGTCCGTTTAGTTGATTCAACTGAGGGTAATGTTTAGGTGCGAAATAGTTTAGAATCTTCTTTGGTTGTTGATGTGAAGAAAACAATATAGGGATCCCGGTCTAGTTAAGTTTATGGAGTCAGTTAGAGATCAGAAAGTTAAGGTTTTCTTCAAAGAAGGGAGATAGTGTCTTGTGTTGCCAGGGTAGACTGTGTGTACTGTGTGCAGATGATTTGATATAGCACATTCTTGCAAAAATGCATTGTATACATTACTCTATTCATCTAGAGGCGACAAAGATATATCGTGATCTACCAGAATTTTATTGTTGGAGCAGTATAAAAAGGGATATTGCAGAGTTTTTAGTATGGTGCTCTAATTGTCACCAGGTTAAGGTCAAGCACCAAAAGCCTAGTGGCACCATGCAGGAGTTCAACATTCCCACTTTGAAGGGGGAAGAGGTAAACATAGACTTTGTGATATATTTGCCTCATACTCATCTTTAGCATGATTCAATTTGGGTTATTATGGACTGGATCAACATATCATCCCATTTCATACTAGTTCATACTTCTTATTCAGACGTGGACTTTGTGAAGATCTGCATTAGATACATGATTGGGTTGTACGGAGTCCCGTTGTCCATCATTTTTTATAAAGGTACACAGTTTACCTCTCACTTTTGGATAGCCTTTCAGAAGGGTATTGGTACCCAACTCCACCTCAGTACAACCTTTTACCGTCAGACAGATGGTCAGGAAGAAAGGACTATTCAAACCCTAGAAAACATGTAGGCAACATTTGTTATCAATTTTAATAGTAGTTGGGATGATCACGTGCCTTTGATTGAGTTTTTTTATAAAATCGTTATCATTCTAGTATTTAGATAGCTCAGTATGAGGATCTATATGGGAGATATAGATGTCCAATTGGTTGTTTTAAGGTAGGTTAGAGCGCTTTGGTAGGGCCAGATTTAGTGTTTGATGCGTTGGAGAAATTTTAATTGATCACAGAATAGATTAAGATAGCCCAAAGCAGACAAAAATTTTACGCTAATGTGAGGAGAAGGGATCTTGATTTTGATATTGGATATTTTTATATTGGAAGATCTCTCCCTTGATGGGAATTAAGTGGTTTGGTAAAAATGGGAAGCTGAGTCCCCGATACGTTGGCCCTTATAGAATCTTGAGTCACTTTGGAAAGGTTACTTACGAGCTCAATTTTCCTGCAGATTTGGCCTCAGTACACCTAGTATTCCATATCTCTTTGATGACGAAATGTATTGGTGAGCCAGTTGTAGTTATTCCTTTAGAAATCATAGATGTTCAGAGCATCCGTTCTTATGGAGAAATTCTATTCGAGATCCTTGATCCTTAGATTCATAGACTAAGGAACAAAGAAGTTCCCTTGGTCAAAGTCCTTTGGTGGAATCAGTCCGTTGAGGGTGCCTCTTGGAAGGCAGAAGAAGATATGCGAACCAAGTACCCTTATCTCTTCTCTGAAAGTTCAGCCATAACTTAGATTATCTCCTTTCCACTCATAGTTTAAGCCATATAATAGTTTTCATGTCATAGCATGCATTCACTAACTAGTAAATTATGTAATCATGCTTTCGAATATGCATACTTAGTATGAATTCTCTGTCCCTTAGTTTTCTCAGTTCAGTCGATCTCATTCGAGAATGAATTTTCTGAAGGGGGAGATAATGTAACACCTCGCATGTTTCTATACTAGAAAATGAAATGTTGTTCTAGTGTGTGTAACCTCTAATCCTATAATTTATATTTTAATGCATTTCTTATGTTCATTAGCCTAGTGAGAGGAGAGCTTGTGATGTATAAAATATGTTCATAACAGTCACTTAGAGCAAGGCGAGCTAAGTGCTTTTGAATCGGCCAAATTTTGGTATTTGATTTCCAATGGGTAATCTTTGAATGAGGATGTCTTTATTTATATGTGGAATTCAACAGATTAAAACCCACCAAATTGTATATAATCAATTATCTTTTCCAACAATATAAATTTTTCCTTAATTTGATACCTGAGGGAAAAGTTATGGAACATTTCATGAGAGGTAGTAAGAGGTCGCGATAACCCTGCACCGTGATGGCTATTTAACCTGACTAGGGTTCGTATCACGAGGGATGCTTAACCCAACTAGGGGTGCCACCGCGGGGGCTATTCCCTCATAATTTTATCTTTTTAAGGGTCAAGGGTTACTTTGGCCCTTTCCCCTAAACCCCAAACGTTCAAAGCACAAATTATAACACCTCAAAAGGCATTATTTTCCCATCTTCCTCAAATCAACTCATGTAAAAAAACCTCCTCCACTCCCAAAAATAAAAATCTAAGCGTCACCATTAAATAACCTTCAAGAAAAGTTAATTCTCTTTCAAGATCAAAGCTTTAATGTATGTTAGATGTTCATCCACAGGCCTTTTTCACCCACGGAGTTCAAGAATCCAATTTCAAATTTAAAGTTATGATTTTTACAAGTTATTGTGATTTTAACCATAAATCCACATGAATTATAATTCTATACCATGTTTTCATGTAATTGTTGTTGTTATTAAACCCCACACATTAAAATGATGTTGTTCACTAAGTTAAACCTTAATTTGTGATTAAAGTAGTGAAATCATGCTATTACTACAAGTCTTAAAACTATTCCCATGCTTAGCTTAAATCATGAATTCCAAGTGTTTGATGAAATGTCTGCATAAATGAGTATTGAATAAATGCTAACATATCATGTCCTTAATGTTTTAGTATGATCTTGCTATTATTGCTATCGAGTCCTGGGGGTTTGAATACCCAAAATTTAGCTGCTTACCTAGTTTTCAATATCTGCAAAATGATTTCAAAATAGTTACGAGCCTTATCATTTCAGTCAGTTACCATAAGCAGTAAACATAGTTCAGTCCAGTATCTAGTATTGCTCAGTTGAGAGTAGAATTTAGCGCCCAGTGAACCCAGGGATAGGGCCTCAGTAGCTAATAGAGAGCGTGACCCTTACTTTCAATCCCTGCATTCTATAACTACATAGCCAACTTAGGTTGAGAGGTTAACCTCCTAGTTCAGGGTTGACACCTATCTCATAAGTGTACCTATCAGTAAAGGCTAACCGTTAATCCTTTAGGATGACACTTTAGTGGATCCATACAGCCTGTGTTAGTACTTATGGCATGGTACTGACACCCTTTAAAATGGGGTCATAGGTTGGACCCCAATTAGCTCATATTAGGGCATGTTAATTTGATTATAACTTCCATACTCTAAGTCTAGTATTTAATTCAAAGTTTTGTTTACGGGCTTTGTCTTACCATGGCATATAGTTTATTATTTGTTTAGTATTAGTATTTCAATAGTTCAATTTACAGACTAACCCCAGTATCATTTCATATGCTTGGTTGTGCATTCTTAGATTATTTAGCTTCATCGCATACTATACATTAGCTATCTTATGATTTTTGTTCAGTCACTTATTTTTCAAGGTGATGAGCCATGTATGACATCCTAACCTCATTTAGAATATGAGTACATTCAAAGTACTGACCGCATACATATTTTTTGTTCTATGATGTCTCAGGTGATAGGTTTGGACGCTCAGGTTCCCGACTGCACCTAGATATCCCAGCTCACTAGCTGCAGCAGCAGTGGTGAGTCCTTATATTTTGAAGACCATTTATGTTTATTTTATTTCAGTTCGGTCATCAGTCAGAGTTAGTTGAGGACTTGTCCCATCAAATCCATAGTCAGTCAATTTAGGGGCTTTCAACCTAGTATAGATAGATAGTCAGTTTTTAGTCGTTATTATCAATTGTTTTATCAGTATTGATATTATATTTTAGATGTTTTAAAACTATGATTCAATACTGATTTTTTGTTATTAAAACCTTATGGTTTTTTGAAGCTATGTTTCATACATGTCTTCATTATTTTATTTAGTGCTTTCAATAGGTACCAACTCATGGGTTAGCTTATGGTCCTTTAGGGCTGTAAGCAATGTGTGGCATCTAGGGTCTACTTTCGACGCATTACATAATGTGTGGTGAATCCGGAGGATATAATAATATTATGATAATGCCTGGAGAATTCGGAGAATATAATGATGTTATGATGATGCCCGTTGAATTTAGAGGATATATGATGTTATGAGGATGCTCGGTGAATCCGGAAGAGGTAATGATGTTTTTATGATGTCATACGTGCTGAATATATATGAATGCATAGTTATATGTGAGGTTATGACAAGTGCAGCTAAACCCATTTGCTTACTTAGAACATGATGTCTTCCTTGGTAAATCGTTACCCATTCTTTTTCATTAATCACTAGTTAAGAGGTGTCACCCATATTAATTCTAATTAGTAACAAGAAGTGGATTATGCCGAGTATTAGGTGAAGGCTAATTGATATATGTAATCTTGTATAGAACCAAGGTCTTACCTAGTAAATCTACTTGATTTTAATTAATGGATATACTATGGAATTTTGCCTAATTAAGTGGATTGTCTTATAACTAGTTGCCTCTAATAAATGACTATAACTTGTGGGCTAGAAACGTAGTAAGCTAGTTCATGGACCTAACTTTGTTAAAATATGAAAAATAGTCTTAAAGGTTGTAACATGCCTAATGATATTGGTCTTGGTATTAAATGGTAAATAGTTAAGTTGACATCTAGCATCAGATACCATGGTGGCTTAATTGATGACTTATAAATAAGAATGCTAACTAGCAAATGGCCTTGAGATAGGTGAATAGATAATAGTGTTGGTAACTTGTAACTTATTCTTATTTGATGACTAGTAAACTAGAATACTTGTAACTAGTGTTTCATGGATATGAAAATTAGCTAATATAGACTAGAGTTGGAGTTCATAAATGAAATGGAGATTAATTAACCATAGAACTATGTTATGGTGACATAGTGGGAATGTGTAACCTGTGGCTTTGGTAAGTTTACTGTGTAGTTGTGCCTTAATATATTTATGGATTGACTTTTTGGTGTACTCTCCGGTGGTATGGGTCATCGTAATGAGTTCTTGTTCTATTCTTTTGCATGTACTCTTAAGTGGTATAGGACACCATGACAACTTCCTTGTTGTATTCTTTTGTATGTATTCCCGATGGTATAGGAGGTCGTGGTAAGTTCTTCTGCTTTACATCCTAATGATCGTTAGTGTTGATTATAGTAAATACATGTTTGTTATTGTGTATATGTGGCTTTCCGCATATAAAATGATTACTCATTTGTATGACGATTATGGTATATGTTCGTATGATATATTATGCTATTGGTAGATTAGTTATTTTATACAGTGATATTGAAGAAGATTCGGGTTCGATGCCATACCTTGACTTTAATTTATAATATTATCTTATATAGTCTTTATATTATAATTTTGATTTAGTCGACAGATGATGCATACTGAGTACTAGTGTTTTGGTACTTATACTACACATCTGTACCTTTTTGGTGCATACCCAGATTATAGTTATCGTTGTTGAGTCATATCATGCATTGACCGTTTGGAGACATGTGACCTCTTAGAGCTTGTGTTGCCCTCTTTCCCATATATCTTTCTTTGTCTTTTGTTTTGAGACAAATGTATGAGATTATTTAAGACATTTTAGACTTTGAGTTATAAATTTCTATTATAAAATCTAGATTCTTGTGTACTAATACTGTCAGGTCATGGGATTAGTATTTGATTTTCGGTTGTCTAAGATTGTGAAATATTATTGTGTATAGTGTGTTTTTATATAGGGTCCATGTTAAACATTTCTACCAAGGTAACCCATTGCATTAGCTCTGGGTTACGGTATTGGCTTACTTATTGGTAAGATATGGTAGGTGCCATCATGACTTCAGAATCAAGTCATGACAATGAGCCAGTTGATATTATTCATAATTGTCGTGCTGTGGAAACTAGATATTTGGTAGATAAGAAGGAGGATCCAGGTGACTTCGCTATACCTTGCACCATTGGATCTTTTGACTTCGCTCGTGCTCTATATGATATGGGGCTAGTATAACCTCATACCATTAGCTATATTAAACAGTTGGAGTTGGAGGCACCCATTCTAACTACCATGAGATTAGTGATGGCAGATAAAATGGTGAAAAATCTAGTTGGTATTCTATATGATGTAATGGTCAAGGTGGCTTGTTTAATTTTTCCTGATGATTTTGTGATATTAGATTGTCAATTGGATTTTCAAGTCCTAATTATCTTGGGAAGATATTTCTTATCTACAAGAAGGACATTGATTTATTTTGAGTTGGGGCATCTGATGTTGAAACTCAATGATGAATAGGTTATATATAATGTATGCAAAGACAAGAAAATGTATGATGAGTTAAGAGTTATATCAATGATTGATATGTGTGATGAAGATATGGACTTCTCAACAAGGTTTATTCATTTACTATATGGGATGATGATTCTAATGTTGTTGTTCCTCTTAAAGAGAGGTTGGGTGTTGAAGTTCTTGATGTCATGATCACGAACTTTGATACTGATGGTATTGATGAGTATGGAAAAATGGTGTGTGCACTGTATGGGAGTGGTTTGTATACTTATGCACCAAAAAAGATTTATTTGGATATAAAAAATAGAACAACTCCACCTGCTCATTAATACATTGAGGAGCCACCTATCTTAGAGTTGAAGGCTCTTCCATCTCATTTATGCTATGTATTTTTGGAGTCGACAACACTTTGCTTGTAATCATTTCAGCTGACTTGAGTGAAACAGAAGTAGAAGCTTTGTTTTCAATATTATAGAATTCAAGAGGGCCATAGGTTGGTCCATTATAGATATTGTGGGCATTCCACATAGTTTGTGTACTCATAAATTCAACTTGAGTCGGATTATATTCCAAGTATTATGTATCAGCTCCGACTCAATCATCCTATATAGGATATGGTGAAAAAAGAAATAATCAAGAGGTTCGATGATGGTACAGTGTATCCTATTGCTGATTACTAGTGGGTCAGTCCACTACAACATGTTCCAAAACAATATGGTATTACTATTATGCGTTATGAGAAGAACGAGATAGTGCCAATGAGACCAATCATAGGATGATGATCATGCATGGATTATAGAAAATTAAATGCATGGAATTCAAAGGACTATTTTGCCATGCCTTTCATGGCCCAAATGTTAGACAGGTTAGCTGGAAGAGAAGGGTATTATTTTCTTGATGGGTATTCAGGTTACAATTATATTACTATTGCACCTGAAGATCAAGAGAATACCACCTTCAGATTTACTTATAGGAACTTTGCATTAAGTCCTATGCCCTTCGGGTTATGTAATGCTCCAGCTAAATTTTAGAGATGTATGATGTCAATTTTCTCTGACACGGTAGAATATGCCTTCGAAGTATTTATGGATATTTTTCGGTCATTTTTTATTCTTTTGATGACTGCTTAGTTCACTTGGCAAATTCCCTTAGAAGGTGTGAAGAATACAACTTGCTACTTAATTGGGAAAAGTTCCATTATATGGTCAAAGAAGGTATAGCGCTTAGGCACAAAATGTCAAAAATAATTTTTGAGATAGCTGGAGCAAAGATCGACGTAATTGAGAAATTACCTTCACCAATTTCTGTGAAGGGTGTTCATAGTTTTTTTAGGTCATGCTGGGTTTTATAGGCGGTTAGTCAAGAATTAATCCAAGATAGCCACCCCTCTTTGTCGGTTTCTTGAGAAAGACGTGAAATTTGAGTTTATTAAAGCATACTTGGAGGCTTTTAAATGTCAAAAAGGGAAGTTGATGACTGCTCCTATCATTGTATCTCAAGACTGGTCCTTTCTATTTGAAATTATGTGTGATGCGAGTGATTTTCCTTAAGGTCTATACTAGGTCAACAGAAAGAAAATATTCTTCATCCCATCTATGATGCAAGCATGGCACTAACTCCTGCTCAAAATAACTACACCGTGATAGAACAAGAGTTTTATGTAGTCATTTTTGCCTTGGAGAAGTTTAGGTCTTATTTTATTGGGACTATGGTGATTGTTCACACTGATCATGCAGCATTTTGATACTTAATGGAGAAAAAAAAATGCGACGACTAGAATGATTAGGTGGGTGCTATTGCTGCAAGAATTTGATTTTGAGGTCAAGGATAGAAAAGGCATTGAGAATCAAGTTGCGAATCATTTTTCTAGACTAGAGGAGGAAGTTCTTTAGAATTCTGAAGATGTACTTGATATTAATAAAAGTATTCCAGATGAGCAGTTATTAGGAGCTTCCCAAGATCTAATTCCATTGTTTGCAGACTATGCAAATTATCTAGCAAGTGATCTTATACCAGAGGATCTTTTCTTTTAGTAGAGAAGGCAGTTCATGCATGAGGTAAGGAAATTTTTTTTGGATGATCCTTATTTATTCAAAAATTTTATGTATGGGATTATTCATTGATGCATAACTGAGGTGGTATGATTTATATTCTTGAGGGTTGTCATTCTTTTCCAATTGGGGGTCATCCTTTAGGAACCCACACTGCCCATAAAATTTTGCAATATGGATATTATAGGCAAAAATCTACGACGATGCATAGGATTTTGCTTTTTCTTTTGATCAATGTCAACGATAGGGTAACATCTCTAGGTGCCATTAACTTTCTATGACTCTTATCTTAGAATTGGAATTTTTTAATGTATGGGGTATAGACTTCTTGGGTCCTTTTATGAGTTTATTTGGCATGAAATATATACTTCAAGTTGTGGATTATGTTTCTAAAAGGGTGGAAGCAATTGCGCTTCCTAATAATAAAGCATGTAATATTACTGCATTCTTGGAAAAGCACATCTTTTCTCAATTTGGCACCCCACGTGCTATAATTAGTGATGTTGGATCACATTTTCTAATTGTCTATCCAAAAGTATGCTTGAGAAGTATGGAGTGAAACACAAGGTGGTGACGTCTTATCCTTCGCAGACTAGTGGGAAAGTAGAAGTGTATAATAAAGAAATTAAGCCTATCTTGGTGAAGAAAGTAAATACCAATAGGATAGATCGGTCATAAAAATTTTTATGATGCACTATGGGCTTATCAAATGATACGAGTCAAATGGCCATCTTAGCCTTTTTTGTACCATTGGAGGCCTTCACATAAAGACTCAAGTTTGGGGTCTGCCTAACTAAGGTAACAAGTGTTTAAGTGTGAAGAAGAGCTTAATTACACTCCAAGGCCTCCCCTCATTAAGGTACTTTATGTCATTGCTTTGGAGCATAAGGCTCGTATGAAGTATAGGACTTTATTAAGGGCCTTTTGATCATTTTATTATGTAATAGTTTTATCCTAAAAATATAAAAAGTTCCTATTAGGTTTATTTTCAACAACTTTGATGAATATTTGAGAGAAATACTCTTTGAGTGTATTTGTAAGTGTGCATTCACTTGTGCCAAGTGTGGATTCACTTATGGCAAGCATGGAAATATTTGTATTGGGTACTCGTTTAGAAATGGGGGTTTCTTGGGGATTTTGGTTCCCTTGAGGTCTTAGTAAGAACTTCGTATTGTTTATGTGGGTTTATAGGGGTTTTAGTTATATCCATATGTCAAGTTAACTATCCTTATATTATTGTGTGTTTGTTATCTTGTCCTCGGCCTTGTGTTGAATTCGTAGGTTAGGTTTATGATCTTGTTATTACATGTTTGTTGTAGATCCTTTATCATTTTGTATCAAAACATTGATTTATTTCGTTCATACGAGATCAATCTTAGGCTTGTTAACTTAAAGATCATAAAAAAAAAGTGTCAAACTGAATAATCTCAAAAAAGAAATCTGTCCCATTTTGTACCTTGGCCGAAAATAGTTGTTCTTGTTTTGTATCTTGGCCGAAACTTTGAACTTTGATTTAGGAGGTTTTCATGTATCTTGTTTGTTTCTTGTGTTAGACCCTCCTTCACTAAAACTAATAAAGGCCAAATCTAAATCTTGAGCTTCAATGTGTGTTGTTGATGTTTGTTGTTGGGTATTGGTGTCTTTAAAATGTTATGTTGAAGTCTTTTGTGTAGGATTTAATCTTTAACATACGTTGTTGATGTTTGGGGTCCAACGTGCATCTAGAACGTCAGATTTCTAAAGAGGCGTTCTTGGTGTTCTTCACCATCTTTATATCTTATTGAAGCGGAATCTTCAAGAGTGGTTGTTCTAATCTCAAAATATATTGGAAAAGAGTAGTCCTTTGTTAGTCTTGAAACATATTCCAAGACTATTAAAAAGGAGGAAATAAAACAAAAGATCTTTCGAAAATTCTTATTACCAAAAGAGAGAAAGGGCATACCCCTAGACATACAAAAGAGGAAAGAGCCAAAAGGCTTTCAAAAAGGTCTTTTACTAAAAAGATGCAAGGAAAGGCAAACCCTTTTTGAATTTGACAAAGGGTTCAGTTCTTGGTTTGTTTTCCATCCCTTATATTATTTCCACTCTTCCAAATTATAGATTGATCAAACACAAATGAAGACAAGAAAAATTTTCAAAATTCAACAATTTTTAACGTCCAATAGGAGGCTGCCACATCATTAACCTCCAACTATTACCTTAGGCTCAAATTTTATATTCTTAGTTTCTTTTTGTTGTTTCTTTACTTTCATTTCATCATTCTAATACTAATTAGAAATTGCTACTCATCTACTATGTTGTCGATTAGTTTTTGAATCCATTTTCTTTGTGTTAGCATTCTTTGCGTGCTTTTTATCATTTTTGATTTGTTTTAGTTTCTTGATTAAGTCAATACATAGCTGTGTTTCCTTCATACTTCAAACAAGAATCCACTTTGACCTCAAGCCACAATTGGTACCAAGTAATCTTATTGGAGTATAAAGTTGATACCAATACTTGCGACGCCAATTGAGTGACATTTCAAAGATGTGTGATTGAGTGGTTGTGAGGTTGTTTTATTTTCTAACCTTAACCATTTTACTATTTTTTTTGTTTTGTTTAGTAATTTTTTATAGGTAAAATGGCAGATGAAGGTAAAATTCCTGGTAGGGCGAGTTCTATCATGAAAAAGCTTGTCAATACAATTTATAGCCGATTGAGATTATTGGAAAGTAGAATGGAAGGGATGGAAGGTCCTTATTCAAGAAAGATGGACAATATGATAGATCGCCTAAGCTTTCCTATCTCCATTCTTCCCAATCCACCAAATCTTAAAGCTTCTGAGTGGACATGCACAAAATCAGCTTCAAAGTAATCAAACTAACTCTTGCACTCTAGTAAATGGGGCTAGTATCCAACAAAGTGTGAAATATTTCTTATCCTTAAGTGAGCCCAATGTCTCTTTTCTTCATAATGATGATATACAAATTGAAAGAGTGGAAACACTAGATGATCGTTATGATGTAAAAATTGACTCATCTAGTAAGAACGATTTGTGTCCACCTAGTGTTGAAGCCATTGAGATAAGTGATAGCACATTGTCTTGTTGATATAATGTTGACCAAAGTGTATGTGAACATATCCCACCACTTGGGGATGTTTGTAAAGTGTTTAAAGGACCTCAAGTAAATGGTGATGTTGAAAATATTGGTCAAATAAATAGTAGTGACATTCTAATTACCTTTGTTGATGATCATGTTAGTATAGAGGGGCTAATTTATTGTATTGATGGTAATCTTAGGGAAATGAAGTACTTCCAAAATACATGTCCATGGAAACTCTACCCATTTTATCCCGATGATCATTTGAAGTAGGTGGCTATATGATTTGTCCTATGTCTTGGTATAATGATAAAATTTACCCTATAGTAGGCAATGTTATAAAGAAATTTGCTTTAAAGTCCTACCTAAATGGTATTGATATCTCTCGGAATGACTTGAATGTGCATGAAATGTATGGCCTCCTATTTTGGTTTGCAAGTCTATTTATTGTTCCAAGTAGAGTATGTGTTTTCTACTTGATAAAAAACTCTTGTTCTTTGTTTCTTGTCAGACTTATGTTGATAGACAAAATGATTCTTTCATGGAAGGGTATTCGGGTAAGAGGGTGGTGCGGTTTTTAGACATAGTTTCTTATGATTGGAAGGGTAGTCTACTTCCTAAAAAATCTTTGTTTCCACCCTTAGTTGTTCCAAAATGTGACGATTTTCTTAGTTATGTTGTTAATGGAACTCAATTAAGGGAAATTCTTGATGTTTTTCATAGCCAACTCCTTTTCACTTTAAATATTGACTTTTCTTCCAATATTTGGAAGGATTCTTGGTTATATGTATAGTGTTTACAACATTGGCATGATGCTATGATTGATTTTTCTTACCTTAACCCTCATGCCATGAGGATGTTGTACTTGTTTGTACTTTTTTTGGCTTTGCAAGGTATGGATTCAAGGTCGTATGCTTTTCAAGAAAGAGGATGATACGAGTCAAATGGCCATCTTAGCTTTCGATAACACCGTTCGAGGCCAACACATAAGCACTCAAGCTCGGGGGATGCATAACTGAGGGAACAAGTGTTTAAGTGTTAAGAAGAGCTTCACTACACTCCATGTCCGCCCCTCATGAAGAGCTTTTTTGTCATTGCTTTGGAGCATAAGGTGCCTATGGAGTGTAGGACTTCATTAAGGGCCTTTTGGTCTTTTTATTATGTAATAATTTTAGCATAAGACTATAAATAGTTCCTATTAGATTTATTTTCAGCAATTTTGATGAATATTTGAGAGAAATACTCTTTGAGTTTATTTGCAAGTGTGGATTCACTTATTGAAAATGTGGAATCATTTGTATAGGTTACTCATTTAGAAATGGGGATTTCTTGGGGATTCCGGTTCCCTTGAGGTCTTCGTAAGAACTTGGTGTTATTTATATGGGTTTATAGAGGTCTTAGTATTTGAGACACACTTTGCTTCTTATTTTTTGTATATTCGTATGTCAAATTACCTATCATTATATTATTATGTGTTTTTTATCTTGTTCTCGGCCTTGTATTGAATATATAGGTTTGGTTAATCATTATATTGTCGTGTGTTTGTGGTAGATCTTGTATCACCATATAACATTCAAGATCCCAATTGGTGCTTCACTGTATCATCTAATGTATGGCAAGGCGTGTCACTTACCTATTGAACTTGAACATAAAGAACTTTGGGTTTTGAAGAAGCTAAATTTAGAGTGGCAAGATGCATCCAAGTCACGAATGAAGAGAATGAATAAGTTAGATGAATTGTGACTTCGGGCATATGAAAGTTCTGTACTTTACAAAGAAAAGCTGAACCTACATCATGATCGAAAAATTGAGAAAATAATATTCAAAAAAGTTGACCAGGTTTTTCTCTAAAACTAAATGCTTCGATTGTTTATGGGTAAGTTGAGGTCGAGATGGTATGGTCCATTCACAGTTACAAAATTTTATACCTATGGTACTTTAGAAATGAAGAGGGATGATGAAGCCTCAATTAAGGTGAATGAGGAAACAGTAAAGCACTATATGAAAAATTATGAAGAAGTGAATAACAGTAAAGCACTATATGAGAAATTATGAAGAAGTGAATGAGGTTTTTGAAATTGACCTTGGTGAAGACTAAGTAACAAAGGAAATTATGTCGTGCCACGATGTTATATCATATGCTACATGAGAGGAAACCCATGAGGCTAGTTAGGTGCAATCTATGCATCCAACTTATCCCCGTTGTGTCGGGAAGTTAAATCAAGTGTTGCATGGGAGGCAACCCATATTTTTGTACATATTTACTTATAAGGTAATATGTTTATTCAGTGTGTAGGGCTAAATAGTGCAGAAAAAATCCAGAAAAGTTAAAAAAACATTTGGTCATACAGACTCTTTACAAGCTGTATCACATGGTACGACTCTTAAGTAGGTGTCATAAGGACCTGGGAGACTAAAAAAAATTAGGTAAAAGTTTCTAGAGGATACTACTCTATGGACGAGTCATACTTTAAAGGTACGACTCATAACTTATAATCGTAGCATCTCCAGAACGTAGGTAAGTTTCCAGGTCAATACGAGCTAAAGAAAAAACCCGTAAGCCTTGGTATGAGTCATACACACAACTCGTACCCAAGCATACCAGGTCAGGGTTGAGGTCAACCTAGCCCAAAAATTGACTTTAAATAAAAAGAAGGATACCAAACAGGCACCTGATACCCAAAATGCATCCACCATTGTAATTTTGCAAATTTTAAGCTCCCAACACACTGAATCAATTGGAAACAACATAAATTAACTACCATCATGCTCAGACCCTTCATATTTCTTGAATTTAAGCATAAATTTTGAACAATTTAGGAGAAATTAAAAAAAATCCTAATTTTCTCATTCAAGTTAGTGTTCGAACCAACTTTATTTGAGTTTTTAAGTTGAAATCATAAATGTGATTTATTTCTAACTTGCTTTAAGTTTATATTGCTTGGTTGTAAGGTTTTTGAACCCTAGTTCTTGGGTTAGAGTTGAAAATGAGTATTCGGGTTTGGGTGCTGCTATTGTGTATTGTTTTTGACTGAATTTGAGTAATATCTTGCATAGATTTATAGGTAGTTTGGGTATTTTAAATTAGAGTCAAACATAAAAGTTTGACTGATATATTGCAGTGGATATGAGACTCCTTATGACTCGTATGCACTGTAACGGGACGTAATGGGACTCTTACTCATTGACAATATGGAATCCTAAAAATTTAAAGTTATGTAATGGATATGACTTGCCTAAGCGATCATACCCAATCCATTTGACTAATATGCTTAAATTGTACTGACTTAGGAGGAATAATATTTTACAAAATGTTTTAATCTTTTTACGACTGTTGGTAATGAATTGTAAGCAAACCAGTAAGCAATTGTTCATGCACTCTGTATCACATGACTTGTTCATACAATTCGTACACAATCGATACGACCTAACCCCAACTCGTACCTTAAACAGGACATGCACACTGAAATTTAGATTTTTTTTCTTTTTGTTGTTTATTTCCTATTAAATGTTTACTTACAGGTACCATTCCTCATAAGAACACATCAGCTACTAAGTAAGTGTCAAAAAAAGGCAACAAGAAGGCACCGACAACTAGGTCAGAATCAACTTGCTTTTAGTTCTGTGTCATCAACAGTAACAGTGACCTATACAAAGGCACAACAATAGGCAAGGATGCTCTAAAAAGGAATAAGAATGATAAGAGGTAGAAGGTTGCACCCCCAAAGAAAACACCTCTATGAAGTCCTAGACAAAAGAATCCAACTATCTCTCCTTGTCAGACGCTAGCACCTTCTAATGCTTATGATTGGGCCGGATAAAGTTTGGAGAAAGGTAATTTTTAGAATATCCATAGTAAAGAAGTGGTCGATGCTAGCCTGATTAATCGACAGGACCCTCAACTTTCACTTTGCACTACTGTGGTGACCATCATTAAAAATGGAGTTACCCTCGTATATAGGAGACTTTTAACAATGGGTTGAGTAGACCTCAGGGTGGAAAGATCAAACAGGTGTTGTATCTGGAGAGGAGGTTGAAGATTATTGGGGTGTCATAGATACTTATGTTTGAGGAAAACTTCAAGCAATATGGCTTTTCTAATTAAAAGGCACCCGAGAAATACAATGATGTGTTGGTGCAAGATTTTATGTTGCATACAAGGGAAACCTTCAAAGACAATATCCACAAGGTTAATTGTGGCAAGGTGGTGAGCCTATTTCTTCACTTACTATTCAAGGAGTGTGGGTGAAAATTTCCCCATATATTATTGGTCGATTTTTATATGAATCAGAGTATCAGCCTTTGGTAAACACTAGGAAAGGGACTATGGGATGAAGGAAATAAGGAATATCACTCTGGTGATGCTGGGTTCGGGGGAAAAGAAGGAGTTCTTCAGAAGGATTGTGGTGTGAATAACTTCAAATAGGAAAAATATTGTACGGGTAGTAGGAGGCCTAGGGGTGGTCTCCTAAAAGATTGAGTAAAATACCCTCAACTATGAGAGTAAGACAAGGTGGACATTGGCGAGACACAGGATTTGTCCCACCACAGGAGATAATGTTTTAAAACCAGTTCGAACCGCTATGATAGCCTAGTTATAGCTGGTTATGAGTTTGATGTTGGTGAATTCTTAGCTCGAGAGTTGAGAGAACAAACTATATGAGGTGAGAAGTCTTGATTAGCGTATCCTTGCATGATCACACAATTATGCCTAGCTTCAAGAGTAGAGTAACTCCCGGGGATTGATAAAATATTAGAGGCCACAAATACCACTAACCTAGGCCTAATTAGAGACATAACCAACCCTTTGGCCCAGTAGGCAAAGGAAGTAGTAAATTTAATGGTTGTTATGTTCTGACAGAACGGTCTGAGACTTCTAAGGCAGCTGAAATAGGTGAACAGATGGAGACTATATAGATTGATGTAGTGGGTACTTCTAGTGCCCCTTATCTGGTCTAATCTATGCCACCCATGCCACGACGTATGCATTCTAGACTCATTATAATTTCACAGTCCATGTGGACCGAGGTCATTACAATAATAGCCACACTTGAGGCTAAGGTCGGTCATGTAGAAGGGGGAGTGAAACCTTGGCTTGACACATAGTTCACAAGTCAGGACAGACGGGTATAAGGGAGACTTGTTGCATTTAATTCAAGGATCACTCGACAATTGAGTAGTAAGCAGATGCCTTATATTGTTGGGATCAAAGATGAAGTTGCTGAAATTAAGAAAGTGGTCACAGAGATGTATGATAGACCAGTGATTTTGGAACCCATAATGGAGACATTTATTCCTATAGACCATGTTCCTAATATTTAGGATATCCCAGACATGGTAGAGGTACTAATTATGGAGACCCAAGAGGACAGAATAAAGAAAAAAGATAAAGGCATAAAGAAAAATAAGGTGCAAAAAAAGCTAAGGCTGATAGTATACAGGATGAGCTGGACCATGAGACGAGGGTCAATTATATGACTGATGGATCTGGTGGTTCAAAACAACCATTTATTTATGCAGAGGGGGATGGTGTTATGCCCCTGGCCATTGTTGATGATTCAGTCCTGGCTGATGGGACGAGTGTTGAGAAGAGTGTAACCCAAATTAAGGTCCCATATGCTACTGTTGTTGAACCTGTGCCTTGAGCTCCCAGGTATGACCTTATATCCTTGCTTTACATTATTTATCAACACTGGGGATATTGCAAGAACTTTCAGTTGGGGTGGGGGTATATCTGTGTCTAAATATCTAGGAGTAGCTAAGAAATTTAAGTAGTTGAAAGCCTATTATGACTTGCAAGTTTAGTGTTTGTAAGGTTCTGAAATAAAGAGAAAACTAGCACCTATGGCGTAAAACTGATATTTTATTTTTTTTGTATTGATTTTGAAAGATTTTTAACTCAAAATTAAAGAATAGTTGTTTTGAAAGTGATTTGTTCTTCTGGAAACATAAAACTGTGAATCTGAAATAATTATTCTGACAACATTTGTGTTTAATAGAATGGTGTTGAAAATTTGAGACCCCTAATAAATTTATGTTAACTGTGTGAGATATATGTGTGTGATACTGTTGTGAATCTTATAATGTCATTAGTATTAGGCATAGAACAATTAGGGTAAATAGTTGCATAACTAGTTAAGTAGTACATAGCAGTGCAACCTTGTGCAAGTGCGCGCGAGGTATTACTGAGCTCTCGGTGCTTCATAATCTATAAATTCTCGGTTGCTTTTACCTAGGTGTATATGAGTCAATTAGGAGATGATCATAGTCCATTTGTTTTGTAAGTCCACCCGAGCCTAAATGCCCAACAAAAATAAGTTATGAATCTATTTGATCCAAATATTTGAATGTGCATTGACCGATTTTTCAATTGAAATCACTGATTTCACCTTCTTGTCTCTTCAATGACCTAGTTTGGACCAGGTCCTCCTTGGACAATATGCACCTCAACTCAGGAAAATTGCTTAATTTGAGGGTGGCTATTGTAGGGATACATAGAAAAAATAAGAGTGAAGAAAGAAGTGTAGAAAGAAAAATAAAAGAGGATAGGTGCAGTAATAAAATTGAAAAAAAAAAAGACAAAGAAATGAAAATAGAACACAAAAGTGAATACAAAAAAATAAAGTGAGACAATCATACCAAACCAAATTCAGAATGTGCTTTGAATGTAAAAAGGCAGAAATAAGGGAGTTAATAAATTAAAATATTGGGTAAGTGTGGACCCTAAAAGTTAGCATAATGTCAAGTAGGCATAGTCAATAAATAAATCTATAAAAGATACCAAACCAGCCCTTAACCCACATTACAAGATTAATAAAGTCCTTTAGTGATCCTACTTTGACTATCCAAAATCTTAGGAAGAGAGCATATAGAAAAGCCTATGGTATTTTGTAAACACTGGTGATACTTGTTTGTGAGTGAGAGCGTTGTTTGTTATATCCCTAAATTAATTGACTAATCTTAGCTAAGTGAATGCGATTTCTTTGACTGTGAGTACACGGGGTTGTGTTGTTATGTTTCTAATCTGTTTGATTGATATGTCTTGTGTTGATGCATGGTTGTCTATAACTAATCTAAAGCCATCATCAAATTCCCTTATATTTTTCCACGTGCTAAATTGTTACATACAGTTTGATTTTAGAAAAGTGAGATTAGGATAGGAAAATAGTGTATGAGAAAATTGAATACAAAATTACTATCATGGGGAAAATTGAATACAAAATCACTGCCATGTGTAGCCTATGATCTTCTTGTTTAAGCATTATGTTGAGTTATAGAGTTTAACTATTGATGCCTGAGGACAAACAAAAGTCTATGTCGAGGATGTTGATTTGTCATTGAAATAGAAAACGTTTGATTCTTAAAATCGTGAATTTATATGGGTAATTAGGTTGTTTTAGTAGATATGATGCACTTTTATGTATATTGTAGGTAAAACTGGTCTACTGTAGTGTTGGATGAAAACAGAAGAATAAGACATGGAAAGATCAATTCTGATAGAGATACGAGTTACCCCAAGAGTCGTACCTAATCTATAGAACTTAAAGTATGGCTCATAAGCACAATAGAACCCAAATCCAAATTAAGAATCTTAGTATGGAAAAGATACGACTGGAGCATTTGATCATAAGTAGGATATGAACTGTACCATGAAGTGATAAGCATAATAGATCTAAAGCTGCCATCCGAAATTGATGTTATCAGAAGTATACAAGTCAAAAGTCTGTGTCTGACTCAAATAGGGAAACCGTAAGTACACCAGTGTTCAAAGCTGGGAAAGGTAGAAGTCCCAGGTGGATATGAGTGAAGGACACGAGTTGTATGACCATCTACAAATTGTGAGCTGAAGTGTATGATGAATATAAAGTTGAAGCCTTAGGATATCAGACACTGGAATGGATATGAGAGGAACAAGTACGACTCATATAGTGATGGTATTAGTGGAAGAACGAGTCATACCTTGTGCCGACATAACTTTACCTTTTCCATTTTTATTAGGAATTTTTAGTATTTTTGAGATACTATAAATACCCTAGGGTTTATATTTTATTGGGGTACGTACTTTGACACTGTTCTTATTAATTTTCACATACTTTACAATTATTCTTGAGATTTTGGGTTTTTATTCAATTTAAGACTTTTGAGTTTATTCATCTTATTCTTGTGCAATTAATTATTTGTCTTCTCCTTTGATAATCATGGATTCTTGCATGAACAGGAGCAGCTAATCTCCTAGACTAGGGTTGTGGAAACCTTGGAAGATTAACTACGTAGAGGAAGTCTGATATTCATCTATTCTAGGGTTTATGTATGTCTCTTAATCTTCTTCACAATAATTAATCGCACAGTTACTGTAGGATCTTGAGATAACCTATATTTACAAATATCTTCACAAGGAAGTATCTGATTAGGAAATGAAGATTAAGATAGTAATTTGAGATTCTCCTCTACCATATAATTCCCCCAATCTCATTTAAGCACTTGAACTCAAAAAGTGATAGTGAATTGAGGTTGTAACACGGAGCAACAAGAAGACGCCATGAGACTAAACTGGTAAAAGGTTAAATTTATCATCACGTTCATAAGAAAATTAGTAATTAATATCTTTTAGACATTACATGTAAAGCATCAAAATAGTTGGGTTGATCACTAGAAATTTATGGTGTTAATAAGAAAGGAAGAATAAAGGCCTAGAGTTCGTCTTCTATTATTTACAACTCAAAAGCACTCAAGATTTGTTTACTACTTGGGATTGATACTAAAATCCCCCTATTTACTTCTTGTATAGCTCGTGGATTACTTCACATCAAGCAAGTGTTTAGCATCTTTCCTATGGTTTCGACCCCAACCTAGTTGGGTTACTATATTTAGCATCAACCGCATCATACTTTTTTAGAGGTTAGTTTTGGGGCACATCAAGAAGCTGAAGGATAAGCTGACTTTGACCTGCAGTCTTGACTTTGCACAAAGGCACAAATGGATTTATGGTTTGTTGAGATGCATCTTGTGTGGGTCTTTGTTCTAACTTGTTAAAACATGGCAAGGTAATAGCTTATGCCTCTAGACAGTTGAAGGTGTATGAGAAGATTTATGAAACCCATGACTTGAATCTATTCATTGTGGTGTTCGCATTGAAAATATAGCATCACTATTTGAATAGAGTGCATGTGGATATATTTTTAGATCTTAAAATCTTGAACTATGTTTTTACTCAGAAAGAGATGAATCTGAAGCAAAGAAAATGGCTTGAGTTGTTCAAGGATTATGATATGAGTCTTTACTACAAAATCGGTAAAGCTAATATATTTGCTGATGCTCTTAATAGGTTATCCATGGGGATTATAGCTAATGTAGATAAAGAAAAGAGGGAGATGGTGAGAGATATTCACCGTTTGTCTAACCTTAGAATTCATATCTTGGACTCTGAGTATGGTGGCGTGTTTGTGCAAGAAGTGGTGTAGTTGTCTCTTAGTTCTAAAATCCAGGAGAATCAAGTATTAGATCTTGTCTTTGTGAAGATCAAGGGTGAAGTAGAGGGAAAAAGGTGATGGCCTTTGAGATTATTGGTTATGGTATCTTGTGGTACCAAAAAAGGTATGCATTCGTAATGTAAATGGTTTTTGAGAAAAGATTTTGGTTGAGGCTTGTGAGTTGTGGTATTTTTTCATCCTTGTTGGACAAAAATGTATCAGGACCTTAAGGAAATGTATAGATGGATAAATAAAAAGCCGGATGTGACTAGTTTTGTGGCAAAGTTAACAGTGTGCCATAGAGTGAAAGTTGAGCACATGCAGTTCGACGAATTGTATCAATAGATGGATTTGCCTAGTGTAAGTGGTAAGTGATAAACATGGATTTTGGTACCGGTCATCCTCAATAGCGAAATAAGTTCAACTCAATTTGGGTCATCGCGAATATGATGACGAAGTCTACTCACTTTTTGCCATTGAGGACTAATTTTTTGAAAGAGGATTATGCAAGGTTTTATCTTTATGAGATTGTGAAGTTCCATGGGGTACCTATTTGTAGCATCTCTAATTATGGTATGTAATTTCATCCCAGTTTTGGTGATCGTTTCAGAAAGGTTTGGGGACCAACGTGAGTCTTAGTATAACTTTTCACCCACAGTCGGATAGTAAAGTAAAAAGTACTATTCAGATGTAGGAAGATATACTTAGAGTTTGTGTGGTTAACTATAGTGGTAATTAGGTTGAGCATTTGCCTCTTATAGAGTTTGCGTATAACAATAGCTACCACTCTTCCATTGGGATGGCTCAATTTGAGGCCTTGTGTTGTATAAGGTGTAATCTCCTATTGATTGGTTCGAGGTTAGTGGGGTGGAGATGTTTGGCCCAGATTATTTTCACCAAGCTACGAAGAAAGTGAAGGATAATTAGGATAGACTTAAGTCTGCCTAAAGGTTCCAAAAGTCTTATACAAATGTAAGGTATAGAAAGTTAGAATTAGAGGTTGGGGATAGGGTATTTTTAAAGTTATTTCCCATGAAGGGAGAAATGCAGTTTGGGAAGAAGGGGAAGATCATTCCCCAGTATGTTGGTCCATACTTGTTTTTTAGGAGGGTTGTCAATGTTGCATATGAGTTGGAGTTTCTTTCCAGTTTAAGCTCTATTCACCAGATATTCCATGTTTTCATGTTAAGAAAGTGTGTGAGTGATCTGTTGAAAACCGTACCTATCAAGGTAATTGGTAGTTTGAATTTCCTATCTTATGAGGAGGTCCTTGGTAATATATTGGATCAGCAGGTTCATCAGTTATGGACCAATGGTGTGGCCTTAGTAAAGAATCTATGTTGGAACCACAAGGTGGAAGAGTCTACATGGCAAGATGAATAGGACATAAAATTCAAGTACCCATTCCTTTTCCACTTCTGGAAATTCATGCATAAGGTATGTGTTATTCTTAACATATTTTATTTCTAACTTAGTTAAACTTCAGAGTAGGGATGTTGGAGATTTGATCGTGCTAGTCAATGCCTTATTCCATCATTCAAAATGAATGATCCAATTAGGCAAGAAATGAAACAAAATAGGTTTCTGCCCTTGAAAATCTCCTAAGCATTGAGCTCACTATTCTTGTAACAACTAACCATATGAGTTGTATGGTATGGGCATGGGTCAGGTGACCCAACTCATAAGGTGTACAGTGAATGGCGGTTAGATTTCTATTGTGGTTACGATTTGGTGGTATGGGTTTTTAGGTGTGGTAATAGGTCATTAGGACGATCATTCATTTAAAAAAAAATTTAGTATCTTGACTTGGCTCTGAGTACGGGTGGCTCACCAAGAGTCGTGATGATAGGTTATGAGTCGTTGTAACAAGTCGTATGTTTTCAAGTGTCAATTACTTTTTGATTCCATCTTGGGTACGACTGGACCATATGAGTCATATGGTCTGGTCACGAGTTGGGATTAGGATGTCATATGGGGCATAATGTATGTTTTTCCAAATAAATGTATTGGTGACAAATCTATCGTACGAGTTGTATGTTGTGTTCATGAGTCACAAGGTTGACTCATAACCACCTGCGGTATTTTTATAGTTTTAAGTTGGGGGTTTTCTGGATATTTCCCCTTTTAACTCCCTTTGATTACCAGGACACAAAACACCTTTTTGGGCTTCATTAACATATTATTCCTAATCAAACACTATTAAAATATCTCTCAAACTCATGGTTCAAGCAAAGGCTAGGGCTTCTCTGTGATAATAAATTAAGGCATTCAATGGCGGTTTCTCTTCATCTTCCTTGGTGTCTAAGGCATGATACTCCTACCTCATTGTTATTTTTCAAGGAGCATGTGTTTTAATGTATGGTTTTTATGATATTATTATCGTTTGAAATAATGGTTATGGGTTTTGGATGTTCATGGTTGAACAATATTTCTTGTTGTTTAATTATGTTTTCTTTCATGCTTTTGATATGATTTTGACATTTTGGGATGCATGTTAATGATAAATGGATTTAGGGGTACATTGGATTCCCAAAATATTTTGGTTGTGGTTCTCAAACTTATGTTCCCTCAACTTGTTTGTTAAAATGCCAGTGAGAATGATTTAATAAAACCTCAATTGGTCTGGTTAATTTTAAATTTTTTTGAAAGGCCTTGGTGGCCATGGTTTTTGTTTAATTTGAAATTTTAGTGTCAACTTGGTTTAATGGTTATTGTTTGGCATAAAAGATTAGAGTTGCAAGCACTAATTTTGGTATAACGATACCAACAATTAATGCCAAAACAAAAGACTCCTTGGTAAACGGTTGGAACGTGTATTTGGTTTAAATATTGTCTTAAATAGGGTTGTGTTGTCAAAGCCGCGGAATGTGGAGGCCCCAGAGGGACCAATACTAGAAACTCATATTTGCAGATATGTGCTTTGGTCTTGTTGACTATGTTCATGATGTCACACTTATATTTTGGGCGATGTACTTGTCATCTCAGGTTTTATTCACCGGTTCATACAGCTAACACACACTGGGGCGTTTAAAAAGGGGGAGCTGAACCCACAATGCTCATGGATGGACGATATCTTGGACGATAGGACTGCACAACCTAGATAATGGTTATAAATGCATGATAGACCTACTTCCTAATCCCGAAAATGTGTATATGGATGTATATGTGATTGCATATGGTTATTTACTTTGGTTTTTGATAATGGCATTACGTATCTTTATTATTGAGTAAATGGTAGCATTCGCTATGATAACCATCTTTGGACTTTATATCCTCACGCGATATAGGAACTGAACATAATACCATTTCTCATACTCAGTCACTTAGATTTGGAGTCAATTTTGAGTCTAATTGACGTGGTGAGCTTCAATACTTCGGAAGAGTTCATTTCATGCTATAGACTTCTTTTCATTATTTTTGTTTCTTGGATTTTGGTTTTGATGATGGTCGGGGGCATATCCCGACATGATGTTCATTGATTCTAGTTAGAGACTTTGTCAGATTACTATAGGCATGGGCAGTGTTGGTATTGGTGTCATCCTTGGTAACAATATTAGCATTGGAGCAGGCACCAGTTGGATATTTGATGAGGTTGTTGGATTATGATTATAGACTTTAATTAATGTCTTGGAATTATTATAATTTTATGTTGTTATATGCTCTAAATTAATTAGACATAGGATGTAGGGAAGTTACGATTGGGTATTGGGGGTGGTCTCCGGTCCTTGTTTGATTTTAGATGCCCTACACGGATAGGCCCTAGTTCGGGTCGTGTCATAGGCCGACTAGGCAATGTACAACATAAGGTATATAAATACTTACTATGAGCACGTCACACGCAATCAAAAAATGTCCCAAATGATAGATCACACTTTCTCCATTAATAGTTTAAAATATATAACATAAATAATAAAACAAGTATGTAAAAGAAAGTGAGTAGACATACCTCAAATGAAACACAGAAGCACAACACAAAAGATTCATAATTTATCAATGCAATGACGATGTTAATAATGATGGTGTGATAAGACGAGGTTGTAGAAAAATCTCTATATATACCAATCGATTGTCATCATCTCGGTAGGACCCATGGGGGGTTTAAAACTTACATACTTTCCCAATACTCTATCCCAATCCAAACTTCCATATCTCCTCTCTAACTCGTGGACTACGTTTGACGGTGTTGTTAAAATATCTCTTTTCTATAAAAAAAATTGGTGTTTCCTTAATGGTACCAATGTATCATGAAGTTATGTGTGCTGTGATGGTGTAGTACTCAAAACCAAACAATTATGAAGATCTCAAATCCATTCAATAAATGTACATATGATCTCACAATCTACTTAATGTGTCAAAGATTCATGATTCAACGTGTGTATTGTACGATTAGGAAAAGCATGCAAGTAAGGAACCACCGATGTCATATGTACCAGTTTAAGCCCCCCCACAGGTAATGTGTGAAATACACAGAAATAGAATACACATATAAGTCCATTAATATCAAATAAATCCCCCACACAGGCAATACGTAACAAATTTCGCCTCAAGTCACCAAAATAAAAAATATAAGCCTATATAACAAGGGATCAAAATATGTTCTCCATAATTATAACCCTTACAAATAACGTGCTTTTATATACAAATTAACTACCTAATTCAGTATGAGAAAAATAAGCCCTAATTTACTTCGTGATGTAGAAATCCAAACTTGAAGACCTTCAACACAGAGATTTCCCCTTTCAAACGATCTTAAAATGAACTAAAATATACAGTATAGAATATATGAATTAAAAGAAAGCCAAAGAAATCCATGTTGCCCACATTTTAGTCGAGGTCAAAATGGACCCCTGAAATGATTTTTCAAAATAAAAGGATAAAACCACTATTTTTTGTTTAGAAAAACATTACCAATGATTAAAGAGAGCCATAGGAGAATATCAAACTAAAAATGGGTTAAAATTATGCTTAAATCAAATGAATATCACTTGAGCTTTTCGAGCCAAAAATCCCAAAATCCCAATTAGAAATAATGATTAAGAAGTCTTTTAAGAGATATACTCAAAGAAAATGAATGCAGATAGTTATTTAGAGCTTAACCGATTTTTAAAATTGAAGAAGTTGTTCAAAAATCTCTTAACACAAAGCTCTCTGTCTCAAAAATGAAAGAAAAATTAAGAAATTGGACTTTTTCCTATCAAGATATGACAACTAAAGTGATCATCGCTCAGGAGGTCTAGCCCAAAAGTGTTGTGCGGCTAAAGTGTTCCCTTACCTCTAATGCAGCGATCGCAAGAGCGGCCATGCATCCATTTTAGCTGTAATTGACTGCCAATGTGGTATCGATAAAGAGGTGCATTTAACGCTTAAGAGACTAGCACTCTGGTGGTCCTTTGGCTGCTAAATCGGTTGCACCAATATTCAGTTGGATCAACAACTTTGTAATGTCGTAAAGTTGCCGATCCACCCATCGATAATCCTTTCGAATCTTGTAAACGCTAACAAAATATGATACTAGACTAAATTTGATGTTTTGGAGTAAATGGTGATATAAGATATTTAAAAGATATTGTTTTAACAAAATTGAACCCCTAGGACTTCATTTTACTAATTTCCAAACCAGGTGTCAAAATTAGATCTAAAAGCCATAAAATCAGACCGACCACTCTACCAACTCAAAATCAACATTCACAATTTTCTTGTGCAGTTTATTTTACCATCTGATGAGTAGAGTAAGAAACGTTGACAAATGTCAACTGTGAGCCTTTTTAACCTATAAAATTCTCAATCTTGCACATAACTATTTAGATCACATTGAGAACCATGCCGACAATCCCTAGACTCTAGAAATAATATATAGCAACCATGACAAGTGGTAAAATGGTAAAAACACATAAAAAAGGAAAATTCACTGAGTCAAGTCCTTACAAGAACAGGGTGAAAACTTTTAGTTTCCTGTTTAGGAGCCCATAAGAAGAATAGGGAAAAGATTTTTAATCTTACATTCAGGAGCACTCTTGGAGAATAGTGTATAGACTTTAATTTCGTGTTCAAGAGCATGCCTTGAGAATTGGAGAAGACTTACATTTTAAAGTTTAAGAGGCCACAAAGAGAATAGGGTGAAGACTTTCAATATTCAAGTTTATTTCTAAAACCAAAAGTCGCATGGAAAAAGAGTTCATTTTAAAAGTTCAATCAAAGATTAAAGTGGATATTTAAATATTTTAAAAATCATAAATATTAAAGTCAAGATTAAGAGAAGCTACATAGGTAGAATTTTGTAATTTTATTTTCTTTTTTAAAATTTAGTTACGTTTTAATGTAATGACAACAATCGTAGACTATAACTTTGAGAGGCCTCATTCGACTCTCCATGTAAGTATAATAACTCTAGTTTGTTAACCATGAACTAAACTTGACCTGATTCATTTATAACATGAGATAGGTAGGACGTCCAAAACTAGTGGTCAGTCATACTTGATATTTCTTTTCTACTTTTGAACGGACGTAGACATATAATATTTAACCCTCCCGAGTTTCATATTTAATTTTTTATTGGTTATTTTTAACTAACCTTCTCCTTATTTGAAAATCAAAAATTCAAAAAAAAAATAGTGATGAATAAAATGACGCCACTTGGTGTCATTTCTTTGCTCTAAAAATATTTTTTATTTTTGATTATTTCATTCTTATCTTGCCTACTATGATTTGGTACGTTATTGTACCCGCACAAACAACATAATCAAATTATACCCAATCATATGAGTCTTTTTTTAAATAGAAAAAATAATAAACTAATATCATCCTCTACGTCACCGTACAAATATTGACCTATCCACACCAAATAGATGACCCTTATAACCACATTCTTGGAAACATTCTCATCCTACCAATATTGGATAAGTGTACATCCCACACACTCAACCATCACTTGACAAGTGTCTATCCCTACTACTTACCTCACGACTACCTCATCCCTACCCTTTCATAATTTTTACACACACCCATGACAAATATACAAAAGAGGAACAAGTTGCATATAGCAACCATATATATTTACACTGTAAGGGGATATATAGACACAACAATATGGGTGCTTCTTCTTCACCTATTTTAACACACAATCGACCTCTATTTACACATTTTTGAATGAGAACACCACCATCAATACAATAAGGTAATCATCCATAACTACAAATGTCGGACACCATCACCAACCGATCACAAAGACAACAACAACAATCATTGGAGAACACTTTAATCCAACCAACAACACCTACCTCCTCCTTTAACGACCTTAAACACAAAAAAAATCATCTTGTAGTTCCAATTTTGATGAATTCTACCTTAAAATGAAAACAAGTAGTCAAACCCATCTTTGAAAAAATACCACTAGTTCTACCATACAATCACCACAAATGAATTACCTCAGTAATCTATGACCTTACTAAACCCTCCATTATAAATCTTCATTGTTCAATATGCATCTAATTATGAAAACATAGATTTAATAAAAAAAGGTTCATTATTTTTTGAGAGATTTTGCGGATACTTGTTGTTATAGGATTAGCCCATTGGTTCTGTTGAACTTACAATCAAGGTTCTATTAAGGCTCCATGTTTTCCAATCAACTAAGTCCCGTTGATAAGTTGAAATTTGATGTATTGAAATAAAATTGATTTCTAATTCTTTAAATTTATCTTCTTAAATTATGATTGTGTGTTGATTTTATGATTATGTGACTGGTATTTGTCTAATGATAAATCTTTCGTTGTTTTGTTAAGCAATAATAATTGTTGTGCTTGATGATTTAATTTCAGATTGTAGTTTGGTCATCATATTCATAATCACATAATCAGAGGTTACAATATGGAATTTTCAAATTTTGATTTAAAAGTAAAGTTCAGTTTTAGTTGAACTAATTTTTTTTGTTTTAATTAAGAGAAAAGGGGAATTGTAATATGTATCTATTTTATTTAACTTTGGGAGTAACATGTGTAGGCTAAATTGTATTTCAAAACATAGGATTCAATATTGGATTGTATTTGATTTGCTTCCTAGCATGTTTGTTTTATCATTTTGACTCAATTGTATCATTTGTCGAGGAATGCCCCAAAGTACTATGTACATTTATTGGGGAATGCCACAAAGTTCTATGTATTCAAAAGTAGTTCTTGATCAAGGTCTGAGATTTTGGGTAAAGCATAGCCTTAGGATAAGATAGACTAGTATAAGTTAACCTATCCGTAATTTTTCTTTCATTTTGGACTGTATAAAGTGACTGGACTTTATTTCACTTGGAATTCTTATTTATTTATCTACTTCTTTGCCTTGTGTTTTTTCGGTGAGTTTACTAACCTTATAATGTTAATTTAGTAGATAAGAGTCATTGAAACGGTCATAGTCAAACCCCAGTATCTAAGGGGGCCTCACACCTTTCCTTCGATAAATAGAATTTTTTAACTTGAATCTTTGTCTTCCATCAGTTTTAAGAGCAAGCATTTTGAAAAGGACATTTTAAGATGACATAGCAAACCAATTGAAGTGTTTCGGAGACTGTCTTGATAATCAAATTATTTTTGAAGCACATTTTTAGTAAATTTTGAAAATTTAAAGCCCATTTGAACATAAATTTAATTTTTTTGGTAAAAAGGGGTGTGACACATAGTTGAGAGGGGTTGTTATAGAAGAATCAGAAATATTTGAGAATTCTGGTCCAAACATTGTACATGAGTGAATTTGTACGATGTTTTTCTGATGGTGATTTTTTGCTCAGTTATGTGATATTTTGGAGCTTGTGATCATAAGGATGATATTATGTATATCAAGGAAATTGAGGCTATTATAGATTGGATATCCTACTTACCCTTTTGAGACTCAACATTTTGTGGGTTCAGCTAGTATATGAACGGTTTGGGCAGCAGGGTTCATCATTCTCTTATGACAAACCAATCGCAGATGAATGTGAGTGTTAGGAGAACTTCCAAAATTTTAAGATATTATCGGTTTAACCCCAATTATGACCTTTTCTATAGATAGTGAAGGATTTATGGTCTATTTCAATTCTTCACGGGTTGGTTTTTGATGTGTAATTAAGTAGAATAATAAGGTGCTATCACATGCTTTAAGGAAGTTGAATGTTCATAAGAAGAACTACTTTCCTCATTACTTCAAATTGTGTCCTAATTAATTACATGTCTCATCAAGAATATATAATCGTAGAATGGATATATAATAAATAGGATGAATGACTAAAAATCTGGGGCCAATGCTAACTCATAAGCTGCATCCCCAATAGTACAAAGAATCTTAAAAGACTTAATAAATCTGGGGCTTAGGTTCCCCCTTTCCCATATATCATAACACCATTCATGGCCAATATACGAAGAAAGACAATATCCCTAATAATAAGCCTCGAAGCTTAATGTCTATGATCTGTGTAGCACTTCTGCATTATATAAGCCGCTAGAGGCCTATCCTTAATGAACCAATTTCTATCCAGATACTCGCGAAGCAAGTCTATACCTCGAGGTCTGATCTTAGAAACCTCTAACAAACCAATTAAAGATTGTAATGCCTACCATATAAAGCCTTAAAAGGTGCCATCTCAATACTCGAGTTGTAGTTATTATTATATGCAAATTTCACCAAGGATAAATGCTTCTCCAATTGAGCTCCATAGTCTAAAACACAAGTGTGGAGCATATCCTCCATAACATATATAGTCTTCTCCTACGGATAATCAATCTAGGGTGAAAATTTATGCTAAGATCAACTCGGGTACCTAACTTCTCCTAAAAGGTCTTTCAGAAGTGAGAAGTGAAAACTGAACCTCTATTTAAGATTATAGACACTAGTACACCTTGAAAACAAACTAAGTCACGATCATAGATTTGGGTTAACCCTCAGCACTTAAGGAAACCTAAAGAGGTATAAAATGGGCAAACTTATTCAATCGATCTATTAGATCCGCGAGAAGTATGTGGCAACCCAGTCACAAAGTATAGAGTGATCTGTTCCCTCTTTTACTCTGGAATAAGTAACCTCTGAGGAAAACCATAAGACTCAAATGCTCGGCATTAACCTGCTAAAATCATAGTCAATTAGTCACAAAATATGCAACATCATTCATATCACCCCACAAGTAGCGTTGTCTCAAATCATAATATATCTCATTCACTCCTTATTGAATGAAGTACCAAGACCAATGGGACTCCTCCTTGATCAATCTCACCAACTCTCGATAGATAAACTCGGACTCCAATATTCATAACACCATTAGAGTCAAGTAAGGCTTCCTTAGCCTAGGACACAATACTTTATCCCGAATTAATCTCAAAAAAACATCATCAACTTGATAAGCCCAAATATACTCCATCAAAGAAGATTTAACCTCCATAAAAGAAAAAACACACCCGGGTTTCAAACTATCAAGCCTAATCATCTTATTAGACAAAAGATTGAAATTCTAAGGCTAAAGGCCTTTCATGGGTCCAAAGATGCTTAGCTACCCATAGTAGTCAAATTCTGGCACTATGAATCCACAACTATATTAGACTTGCACGAATGATGAAGAATAGTAAGATCACAATCCTTAAGAAACTCAAACCAACGATGCTACCTCATATTAAGATCTCATTGGGTGAAGAAATAACGAAAACTATTGTGATCTGAGATGATTTCATAATGGACCCCATAGAAATAACGTTTCTACAAAATCAAAGAAAATACAAACGTGTACAACTCTGAATCATGGGTATGGTAATTTTTCTCAATTGAAAAAAATCTTAAACAATTACCTTACCCTCCCATTTCTACACATTACCTACCTAACAAAAAAAGCATCATAGAATATGGTAAAGCCTATGCCCTTCTTGCAAAAAGTTAAGATATGAGCTGAGTTTAATACGTCTTTAAGCTTTTGAAACTAGCCTCACAAGCTACGAATAACTAAATTTAAATCTTCCTCTATGCTAACTTTGTCAACGGAGCCATAATAGATGAAATAACCTTAACAAAGCTATAATAGTAGCCTGCTAAACCAACAAACCTCTGAATATTGATAGGAAATGTAGGCCAAGACCAATCAAGAATTGCCAAAATGGCTAGATTAATCATGTTTCCATCTTTGGTCACAATAAAATTTATGAAATAGACAGACTCTAGTGAAAACTTGCACTTGGAAAACTTAACATACAACTTCTCAAATCTCAACCTCCAAAGTATAATTTAAAAATATTGCTTATGGTAATCCTCACTTTTTGTGTAAACCAAGATATCATCTTTAATAACATCGACAAAAGAGTCAAGATACAGTTGAGACACATAGTTAATCTACTACATAAATATGGCTGGGGCATTAGTCAACCTGATGGACATGACCAAGAAACATATTTACCATATCGAGTCCAAAATGCTTTATTTAAAATATCCAAACTACTAATCCTTAGTTGGTGATAACCGATCTGAAATCAATTTTTTAAAACACTAAAGCAACTTGATGCTTATAGAACAAATCATTAATAGGAAAAATGGATACTTAATATTAATCGTCATCTTCTTCAGCTACTAATAATAAAAATGCATGCACATAGACTAATTTTTTTTCTTCTGAAACAAGACAGGAGTACCCCAAGGTAATACACAAGGTCAGATAAATCCCTATAAATAATTCTTGAGACTAATATTTTAATTCTTTTAACTCTATTATGGCCATCATGTAAGAAGGAATAGAAATAGGCTTCGTGCCCTACTCAACATTATTAGCAAAGTCAATGTCATGATCTGGAGGCATATCAATAAAATCTGTACAGCAGACATTCATGAACTCACATAAAATACAAACAAAATCTAAAGGATTAAGTGAAGACACACTTGTATCACACACATTCTCCAAATAAGACAAATATCCCCTTATCACCAAGTGACATCCACGTAGAAAGGTTATGACTCCCTTTTAACCTAAATAAAGCATAGCATTCCAATCTATCTGTTACACACCCAGTAAAACAAATATAACAATCTTAGTAGAATAGACTATAATAGCATGGTAAGAAGCTAGCCAATCCATACTTAAGATGACATCAAAATCTACCATATCTAGGATAATCAGATCTATTAAGTCTCATGCCCAACAAAGGTCACCACACAAAGTCGATACACCCGATCCACCACTAATTAGTCTCTTATTATTGTACATACACAAGTAGGCATAACAATAGGCTCATAAGTAGAATCAAACCTAAAGAAAAATATGCAGACATATAGGAGAAAGTCGACCACAGATCAAATAAAAAAATGCAGATATGAAGCAATTGGGGATGATACATATGATAACAACATCAGAATCTACATCCTCAAGTCTAATAGGAAGATATGAAGTAATTGGAGATGATACATATGATAATAGCATCAGAAGCTGCATCCTCATGTCTTACTGGTTTATGATAGAACTGACTATTTTTTCTATTAAACTGAGCAACTCTACGACCACTACTATAGGTACAACAACCTCTGCCCCACACACTGTATTAGTACCTCTACAACCTAGAGAGTCACCTCTCCCTATTGATATATGAGTATATTTAAAAACATAATAGGGAAAATCCTTTGCCACAAGTCCAAACATATCACACACACACCAACTACTTTGGCCCAACTTAATAGGAGGAGGTGCAGTTGAGCTAAAATTACCACTTTGAAACAATGCCTAGATACCCATAGCCGCTGAATATGTAGATCTGCCACTCAAACCCTACAAAGCTATCTGCACTTGGTTATCATGGGAACCTCTAAAATATCTGATTTACGTGACGTGTCCACCAAACTCATATTGATGGAGCACCCTCTAGGTGTCTCCCTGAGATGCTCGAAGGACAAACTCAATCATCTTTGCAGGATCCACAATGCTCTAAAATAAAGCCCCTAACACATTCATGATGAAAAAGTATGAGGCAACCCTGTGATGAAGTCCATATTCACCACTTCCCACTTCTAGGTAGGGATGCTAAATTCCTAAAGCATACAGTTAGGCCTCTAGTGTTCAACTATCATGACCTGAACCAGGGCCTTGCCATGATGGGCATACATAATTATAGTATTTATTTTTATATATAAAGAAATTAAATAAAGGAAATATATATAAAATATTTCTTCATCCGCCACTCCCTCTCCCCATTACCCAAAGCCAAAAAAATTGCCCCAAAATTAAAAACTACAATCTAAAAACTCCCATAAAATTTTTATAACCCATTAAAGACCCACGTCGATCAGAGATCACCCCCTCATTCATCTAACCATAACAGCACAACAACCTCATGTGTCGGATGAATTCCGAACATATAATAAGATAATGTAAACTAAAACTAATAATAATTTATCATATGATTATACCATCCACTAGTAACGGGACAACTGTCTGCCACCAAAACAATCAACCAAACCTCCTGAATCCACAGTAATCCAATAAAACCTCTACAAAATTAAAATAATAAAATGTCAGGATTGCCCCCGACAATAGCCAAAACAAAGTCTAAAAAGGGTCTAAGATGTAGGAAATAAGGAATATCAGTTAAAAGCCTTGAAAAATATAAAAGCTCACCACATCAATGTCAACTCATGAAATAACCCAAGAATCTGATCAGTATATGAAAAAAGTACCAGAAGTTCTGATGCCTGAATTGCTTAGGGATACTGTAGACACGTAAAATTTATTATGTCAAATTCATATAAAATTTGGATTTGAAAAATATTTTATTGGGTCTAAAATTATTTTGGGATATAAAAATAATAAGCCTATTTTATTCATCAGCAAGGACTTCAAGGTCCATCTCACCTTAAGGCCCAAACTTATGCCACATGTCAAGTGATGTGGCAACTCAATCAAATTAAAGACCTACTTGGGAGATTATTTACCCTATTATTCCATTCATTGACACTTAGAAACCCTTATAAAAAACTCTATAATTCTCTTAAGAGCTTTTCGGCAGGGGAAGCTAGGGTATCAACTAGAGGATTAATTAGGGGTTTTTCTTGGTGATTTCTTTCTATCATCATCTCAATTAAAGGCATATTATATCCCCTCATTGTTAATTCTAACTAAAGGCATGGTTTTTAAGAATATTTTCATGATTTCATTGGTTTTATGATTTTGGTTTTCAAAAATGAATTGGGGGTTTTGATATTAAATAGTTGGTGGTTGTATCCCATGGTTTTAATTATGATTTTATATGAACTAATGGCAGTTTTGGATAATTCTTTTGCATGGCAATGGTTTAATGGTAATTGGAATTGGTTTTGGTAATATTATGCCCCAATTGTGTTTGACAAAATTCCTATAATAATGTTTTCATTTGCATTGAGTTCTTTTAATGGAACTCTTGCTTGTTTTAAATATAGTAAAGGAATTATAGATGATTTAAATGGGTTGGAAAGGTTAATAGCTAAATTGTTATGCTTGTGGGGTACATGGAATTCCCCAGGTGGATTAATATGGAAAATAGAAGGGCACTTGGAAGTTTCCTTAAACCTATATATGGTTGGCTATGGATAGTACTTACAAGTGTTGTCGGTATGACGATACAAGAACTAAATGGCCTTGGTTAATAAATGGTAAATGTATTTATTGATTTATTGGTAATAGGTTTTATTGGGCAATAATGTTGGGATGTGTAGAAAAGCCATGGAAGATGGAGGTCCTGGTAGGATCAAAACTGGAAACTTATATTTGCCGATGTGAGGTTGGTCTTAGTGACTATGTGCCTGATACCACACATTATATTTGGAGAATGTACTAGTCATCCCAAGTTTACTTCCCCTGTAGTATGGCTACATGAAGTGGGCCCATTTAGTTGGGGAAGCTAAACCCATATAGTCTGTGGGTGGTTTAGGACGGCAAAGCCAAACAACCTAGGTAAAAGATTTAAATGCATGTTAAACTTGGTCCCCTATCCCGGCATGCATATGAATGGTTTTACATTGCTTTATAAATGGCATTATTTTATCCTTATCCTAAGTTCATTCTAGCGATCACTAGCTAACTCATCTACTGGAGGATGTATTCTCACGCAATATATGTACCAATTATTCTACTTCTCACAGATAGTGAATAACTCGGGGATCAGCATTTGGACTAAAGTGGTGAGCTTTCATTATTTTAGAGTACTCCATTACATGTTTTGGATATTGCTAGACACTTTAATTTTTCTTGGATATTGGTTTTGGCCATGCTTGGGGGCATGCCCCAATTAGATTTTATTACTCTTTTGGTCAGAGTCTTTGTGGTACTGCTATGGGTTAGAATGGTCAAGATTGGAATTAGTGTTGGCCTTTGCATTGGAATAGGCTGGTGGGCTAACATCATTAGACAAAAGTTCTCACTGCTCCATCATATTTTATTTTGGGATTAATTTTATTATGATTTTGAACATATGTGATTATGGCATGGTTTATGGCCTTTGGAATGGTTTCGTATGGTTGGAGGATTGGTATGGGATTTTTGGAATCTGTTGGGTGAGTTACGATTGTGATCCTATCCCAAAGTATTCATGTGAGCTATTACATTATCTTGTTATACGTTAAAAATTCATCCAACTCAGGGAAAGCGCCTTGCCTGCAAAATAAAATTTAATAATTATAAATTTAGACTACCTTCTACATTTTTGCTTTTGTTAAAGAAGTAATATTAAAATTGGACTTGTTTGACATTGTCATGAACTGTAGAAGGGTCAGTGAAACTGAAATCAATGACTACCCCTGTTGCTTTAGACTGCAATAGTTGGATTTGACAAAGTCAGAAACCACAATTTCCACCACAAGATAATTACCTAATCAACAAACTTATTCAACATATTTACTATAGGAGATTGGGTTGGTAATGGGGTTGGTCTCCGATCCTAGTTGAACTTAAGATGCCCATTACGAAAAGGCCCACGGTTGGGTCATATCAAATCCACGTCCTCATCACCTACCTATCTTGTATTATGTGTATTACAATTTCTAACTTCTCCATATATCTAATTACCTTCCTCCAATACTTCTTAAGCTGACCTTTATCCCAGCTGAAATAATCTATAGATAACCTCTCATACCTTTGTACTAGGGTATCTTTACACCTTTTCATCATATGCTCGAACCATCCCAACCTCACTTTCTGCATCTTGTCTTCTACCAAAGCCACTCCCACTTTTTTATGAATAATATCTTTTCAAACCTAATCCCTCCTAGTAATTTCATACATCCATCACAACATCCTTATCTCGATCACCTTTGACTTTGGATGTAGGGGTTCTTTTCAAGCCAACACCCTTCTCTATAGAATATGGCCGATCGGACAACCACTCTGTAGAACTTGGCTTTAAATTTAAATCCACCCTTTTATCATACAAGACTATAGAAGCAATCCTCAATTTAATCCATCTAGCACTAATATTATGTGTCACATCCTCGTTAACCTCTCTATTTACCTAAATTATAGACCCAACGTACTTGAACTATCACTCTTCTAAATTAATTGAGAATCCATCTTCACTAACACATCCACCTCATGTGTAAAATCACTAAACTTGCACTACAAATATTTCATCTTTGTCCTATTCAACCTAAACCCTTTAGACTCTAAGGGTTGTCTCTAAATCACCAACATATCTTTAACTCCTTCCCAAGTCTCTTTAATTAGAACAATATCATCTACAAATAACATCATCAAGCCACCTATCTTTAAATGTGTCACATCAATACATCCATCACCTAAATTGATATGTATTATAAATCTCCATCAAATTATACAAATATATAGCAGTGGTGCACTTGACCTTTCAAATTAATGTTGAGGTATGTCATACAAATATAGGGAAGTTTAAAGAATGAAAATTAGCATAATGAAAACTTTTAAAGCATGTACATATGGTTATAGTCTATTCCCTTAATATAATGTATTTTGTGATAAGCATCATAGATGCTTGGCTATTCTTAAAAGTTAATGTGTCAAGATATGATAAAACTTATGGATATAGGCATGCTCGTATATGACGGGATAAATATCACATCTAATCTCTATGGGAGGTTTGAAAAATATTTATTTTGGCGAAAAGGTCGTTGGTCATGTACTTTTAGTACATCACAAAAATTACAATGTCCTATCATGGATTTTCATAGAGTAAAAAGAAAGAAATAAGTCTTGCCTATGTGTTTTAATGAGCAAGAACATAGTTATATAAATTTCTCCTTAAAGGATATGTTCACCATATTAGTGGTGCGATGAATTTTTGGTAGTACAAGAAATTAATTGAGATCTCTAAAAGAGCTAAAGTGCATCACGACACAAAAACTCAGGTCATTATGGAACCTACTATTACTCGTCAATAGCAAGCAAAATTCATAGCCCACAACGACTAATGATGAGCTAAAGAGTAAAGATCGGAAAATAGGATAACAATGTTAACTAAAGAATGTAAAAGAGAAAATACCCAAAACATGCATACAATAAAGAAGGGAAGGGACAAATTATACAATTGAAATATCGCAAGACCTAGTTAAGTTAGTACAAGAGCCACTAAACATAATAAAAACTGGATAAGTACAATACATACATAATAGTCTTTGAAAGTAAAATAAGACTAGTCCTAAAATAAAAGGATATAAATTAACTTTGATTGCCAAAATCTAACCCTCATCTCCAATCTATACATTTGTACTAGGAAGAAGTCAGCAACAATAACTCATGCTAGGATCTTTATCCACAAAAAAATGTAGAAATTTAATATGAGTAGCATAATATACAGTACTTAGTAGGTATCATTGGTGACTAAGCTCAACTAAGATCAATGTTTGTATGTAATGTGACTATATGTTTAAAAACTTAAGTAAGTACAGTCCATAAATAGAATAACAGGACAAGACTCAGGTTAAGAAAAATTAGAAGTAAATAACTCCCAATGCATAGAATAAGTGTCTAACTAAACACAATCGATTCCCCATAAGCCAGGTATATGCAAACAAAACCAATAATACTTTCAACTAAGTTCAAAAGAAAAGAAATTCATAATATTCTAGGAAGTATAATATGAGAGGATTAGATGTTGGAATGAAAAGTATATTTTTCCTTGAAACTATCCCCACATAGAATTAAATTAGCTTTTAAATGTAAATAATATCAATGCACACTAGAATCAAACCACGACTAAATATATATGATACTAACACATGTCTGGAATGAAATTTTAGGAAAATGTAAAATAACCAATAATATGAATGACCAAAATAAGATCCTGGTTAAATTAGGAATAATCAATAATGAGGGGATAAAAATAAAATCAAGACTAAAATAGTCCATTTTCACTTAAGAAAGAAAATCTATTTCAAGGAAAAAACCATGTTTATATTACTTTTATTATAATACTTAAGAAATATACCTATAGTATATGTATGTGATTATTATGCAAGTCAAAGGTCAAATACTACGTTGGTTCAACTGAGAAGGTAAAGTCTAAAGCCCATGATCTCTAAATCTAAAGGTTAAATATTGTAAAAATCAGCTTCCTTAGAAGCTAAGCTGATTATGATTATCAAGGGATTCATCCTAAGGCAAGAAACAATCCAAAACTAGGCTAAAGCAACTACTACTACCCCGAAGCTTACTATGGATATCACACTATGTCCTAAGAAGCAACTGACTACATAAATAAAGATTTGAAGGCATAAATCTATCCTAAGGATTCTAGCTTTGATAAAGGATCATAAATACTTTATTAATGAATATTCAACCAATAATATCCCCAAACCAATTAGCAGATCAATACATAAATACTTTTCATGAATTAAGTCTAAAGAAAGTAAATTGTAGCCTACTTTAATGCCAAACACCCGTGCAAATCCACTAAAGCAGACCTTTTCCCTTTCAAGAAGCCTCTGATAAGGGGCATGCTATCAAAATTATAATCTAGGCATCAAACAGAATAACAATAGCCATATTGAAAATTATGCATTATATCAGATATTTCATCAAAATTCACTTGTAGGGTTTACTTATGAAATCTAAAAAATTCAACCTATAATTATGTACCTCGAGGGACAAGGATCATGTGCTCAAATATTAAGCATGATCCACCCTCAAATCGGTCCTCAAAACCCCCCCTCAAAGTCTTAGAAAAATCAAGAATAAACTACAAAATACACGAGAACATGAAACTTACTAGAAAAAGGTCAAAATTAAACTCAATACAATACCCTAATGACCCAGTTTTAGTTTGCAAATCCTCAACACTATCTAGGCTCCAAGAACTAGCAATGGGTTTTGAGACTCTCTAAAAATTCTTTAAAAATTATAAAGACACTTTGTAGGTTCAATAATGGCCACTTATACAACCAAATTTATTGCTAAAGTAGTCACTGGCCACTAAAGCTGTCCTTTCCATACTGGATAACTTATGTTAAAATGAAGAACTTTCTCTTAAGAAATTTACATGCATTATCAGTTGTCGGCTCAACTAGGTGATAAAAGGTCTCTAAGAAAACTGTACTAGATACTTTACATAGGATTTTTCAGCTTAGTCTAAACGGAGTCCTAGTAGGTGCTCGAGATTTGTTTAGAATCCTATACATTTAAATAAAATATGCTACCCTACAAAAAATACATTTAAAACTCAACAAAACCATTAAAATTCCCAACTAAGATCATTTTGTTAGATTATGAGCCTTACACCTACTATTTTACTTTTATCAATTTCCAAGCAATAACTTAAAATGAGCTGAGAAGCCTCAGGACCAAAACACAGGTTCCTTTAGCCTCAAATCTATGTTCTAAAGCTAAAGGGACGACTAAAATTACCATCCTAGGTCATTTATAAGGAGTTCAAGGAGAACACTAGTTTTTTTTACTCCAAAAGAACCAAAATAAAGAAATGGGAATAAAAATGAAATGAAATAGTTGGGAAATTTAAGTACTAATCCTAACAAATGATAAATGTCTAGGGGAAACTCTATATAAGCTCAAAATACTGAAAATATGGAAAAAAGAAAATAACCTAGAGGGTTGTTGCCAAAGTCAATCTAAGCATATGAGAACAAACATCTAAAAGTTAGAAAACTCAACCCAAGGAAATGGGTCTCCCAATGACACATTGGGTGACCATACGAGTCATACCTAAAATTTGAGAAAATAAGGCAACAGATTCCCAAGTAGCACATGATGAGCCAGAGAAAGACCCTAGACCCATTACCACTATCGACCTCGCAATCCAATTTTATTTTGGACAGGATTCTTTTATGTCTATAAATACTACTAATAAGTTGTATGTTTTGATTTACAATCTATTACTTTGTTTTTGACATAAAGTTGTTCTGGAATGTTATAAATATGAACTTTTAGGGTTTTGATTCATAATTAAGATCCGTGGTTGTTCGACTTATTCCTTGTAAGTAATAATTATGCTTTTCTTTTAGAATTATTATTGTGTTGTAATGCCTATGAGTAGCTACAGACCATAACTAAGGTTTTGAGAACCATGATGGTTTAACAAAGTAGTAATCATAGTATGAAGTGATTCTCAAAAGAGTGTTTGTGTGTGTATTATGTTGTCTTTGATGTGATTACTTTCTGATGGTGTGCAGTGTTAGAACCTGCCTTATTATTACTCTGGAAAAAAGGGGCAGCAGAAAGAAAAAAGGAAAAAAAAATAGAGACTTAGATCTATCAGGATTGAATTAATATTTTGGGTTGATAATTGGAAAAAGATAATCAGGGATCCATGAAAATGGTTAGTAGTGCATACCACAGGATAAAAGAAAATATATTTGTGGATAGTTACTTAAAAAAGTGCAACAAGCCATTTAGGTGAACATAACCTATAGATCAAATATGGTAATCACCAAGAGACATCACTAGTAAACAGAACCTAAGGAGTTATGAAGTTATGGGGAACACAATACAAGTACCTCTAATATACTATTTACAAACATAATAAAATTAGCAATTGATTACCCGCTGAAAAAAAAATTCCAAGAAACCCAATCACTGGAAATTGTTTACTAATTTTTTAGAAAGATACACTGGTATTGGTTTTGACCTATTCCTTGTAGGATTGGTACTAACCTAGTTAGGTTATATATTTTATCAGCAACCACTTTATTCTTATATTAAAGGTATAATTTAGAAGGCATTAATAAATAAATGATATTGGGCCTACATTTCATACTCAATCTTTAAAGTAGCCTCCACGAGTGGATGATACCTCAAACAAATCTTTACTAATTTAGAATCTAATTTGGTTACTAGAAAATTGAGGTTCTAGTTTCTATTTTGCAGATATTCAAGAGGCCTATTGGATGGTCAATTATAGATATCATTAGTTTTATGCCTAGAATTTTCACGCATAAAATCCAATATGGGCTAAATTATATTCTTAATAATAAGCATAAACAAGAACTTAGTTTTCTTATGCAAGAGGTAGCCAAGAAGGAGACCATAAAGTTGTTGGATTCTGGTGTGGTTTATAGTGTTGCTGATAACAAATGGTTATGTCTAGTTTAATATGTGTTGAAAATAGTGGAATTATTGTATTTATACAAAGAAGAATTAGGTTACTTTGATGAGCTCGATCATTGGTTAGCGAGTATGCATGGTCTATAGGAAGTTTAATGCATGGACTGAAAAATATCTAAGATAATTGATTAAGAATAAACTATAGGTTTAAGAGATCAATATTAAACATAATCTACCATCCTAAATGAAAATAATACTATTTATACTAAAAAAATAAAGAAGATATTGGGTGTCATACAATATCGCCCTTAATGAGACAAGGACCTTATTGGTTGCCTTCTTTGTCAATTGTAGAATTTAAGAGGTAGCCACTAGTATAAATGATCCCTTTTCTTACTAGACTTCACCATTATGAATCATCCATATGTTGTAAGTTTTCCATTGACTTTCTTCAAGGTTCTCCAAAGATCCCTTTTGCATGATCATTATTGGTATACCTTTGAGCTTCTTTGTTTGATGCCATGTGAAGGGTCCTAAGACACGTGTTTAATCCACTCTAGTATCATGCCACATACTCCTACTCCATCTCAGTCTCAATATAAAAAAGAATTTGAGTCTTAAAAAAGAGTAATGATAATGACTTCATAATGTTGATACCTCTGTATCTATCGGTCAATCTAAATAAAAGGTTGGTTCAAGGTCTGACTCAAATCTGCCTAGTAGTCAAGTTGATGATGAGGACTCTATAGAGAGTCCCCTATAACAAATCCAACCTCCAACTCCTTCCCAACACTGTCTTTAAGTTTTGATGGACCCATAAGTTAATATATAAGGGATTCGAGTTATGTGAGAACTATATGATCGGGACACTACTATTGACCCAACCACATGTTGGCCAAAGAAAGGGTTTCATATAGTGTCGATATTTCATATCACGAATATTTTTGAGATGTTCAAGTTTGAGAGACTGTTTAAAAATATAATTTAAGTGAATGGCTATAGAACTAGGTAGATACAGTGCAACACTTTTTTAGGAGTTTTATGTATAATATTAGACATTTCTAAAGGTATTATCTGTCCGACACCTATTATAAATATTTCACATTGCCTCTATACGGTGTTTTTTAGAGTATTATGTAAATGTGTTGGTGTAGACTATGTTGTGCTTAATACATAGTAAACATTTTGTGCCTCCGGCTAATACTGTAGATATTAATTTTTACATAGACAAGATGAAAAAGGTGAAGATAAATCAAATTTTCACTAAAGATAAAATTGTTCCTTTTTGTTGGATGGCAAATATTATTATGAGAGTCAAGTATAGTGCTTCATGGGTTGTCTGTAATTTTTCATAATCAAGAAGGGAGTCTAAATTTTGTGGAAAAGTAGAAGTGGACTTTTGTTCATCACATGTTAGGGCACATATCAGGTGATAATATTTTAAGCCCAAAATAAGCTGCTTTGGTGGCTATATTAGGGAGGGGTACAAGATCGTCATTGCTTGGATTTTAGCCTTAGAAATCCCTGATAGTGTTGTGAATTGAGAGACTAGTATTTCATTCCCATGCCTTGTCACTAAGATTTTTTTAGAAGGTATGATTTTGATTAATTCAGAGGTTTATAGTTTCATAGTGATTCATTACACTATAGATTCGTAACTAATAAGAGACTCAATAAACCCAGTTTCAAGGGATAAGGTTGTAGGGGGTTCTATATTTCTATATATTATTTTTTAGTTAGATATGTAGATTGATGTTGACATATCCAATTTGATTTATATCGGGGAGACACAGGTTGGCTCCCTAATTGAGACTATAAGGTCGACCCTCAGGCTACAACTGGTGCTACTACTTCTTCTTCCCCCTATCTAGCATCCGTCCCTGTTTAACCCACCACTACTCTGGGATCAGCCATACCTCTCCCATCAATCAGTAGGTACACTCTGGTGTCACAGTAATTTCTAAACTATTTCCTAAAAAAGTTGTCTACGATTGAGCAAAAGGTCAACAATATTGAAAAATATGTCCAACCATGGGTGAAATGGAGATTAGAGTAGACATACATAAAATGTAGACCCACTTTGTTAGCTTTGATAAAAAAGATCACAAATAATGTTAAAGGAGTGCATTCCCTGAATGTGGTGCGAATTAAAGAGGAATTAGCTACACTTGGGAGTGTTCTAGGGGACATAGCCTCTAGACACCTTTTATTGACTGCCAAGATGACTATTAATGGGAAGATTTAATAGGTTTAGGTGGAATACATCTAGGGCTCCCAAAGAAAGGAGAAGAGCATCAAAGTTAATGGTGAGTGGGAGTGAAAAATAAGGAAGATAAAAATAAATCAAAGAGACCAACATGAGATAAGTAAGAAGACCTCCTACAACATTTTTAGGAAACATGATATGGGGCATAGATTTTGGATTTTTAGACTCTATGAGGTCCTGATTGATTATGTTGTTGCTATTGAGGATAGATAGAGTGCACCAGTTTCCTGCACTAGTTTAATACCATTGAGTGCACTGGCCACAATTGATAACAATTATGGTTTGAGTGTTATAGCCATCATTAAGGCTACTATTGCTGAGATTAAGGTAACTTCAAAGACCCCAATAGAGGATATGACAAGATCCAGTTCCTAGAGTACCTCATTATGTCCTTACTCCTCATTATACTTTAACTTAATATACATGTAGTAAGGATACTATAGTTAGCATCATTGAGGGTGGAGGTATACCACCACTTAGGAGTTATTATTGGCATGTTTTTACCCCTAGGTGATAAAAGTCAAAGATAAGAGAGAATAAGAAAGAAAAGGATATATGAGTTAATACCTAAGCAATTGAATTATGGGCAACAGAAGGCTTTACCCTCACCTCCTAATCAATTTCAACGACTGAAATATCCTTGTTTATGAAATCAAAGGAAACCAAGATTAGAAAATAGGCAACCTTTGTTAATTAGGTATATACTTTTGGAACAAGACTTGGAACTTATTTTACCGTCCCTCTAACATGAATTACAAGGGTCTAGCCTTACATTTACCATCTCATACCAACAGGTTTGGCCCACCCACTTTATTGTAGGAGCTTTCTTTGTAGGTAACTCCCCCTTTAGATCTATAGGGTGAGATGTTTCACTATTTTCCATCAAGTATACAAAAACCGATAAAGGTTTTTCAATTTTCTCCCTTGACTCAATTCTCCATGTCTCTTACTAAGGCTGGTATCCTTGGAATTTAGCTCCATTTGGCCTTTCTCTCCATAATAATTATAAGGAATTATTTTTGAATCTTTATTTTGAAGATGTATGGAGTCTTCACTTTCCACATCCATTTTTTCTTAACATAATAGGGGTATTCATACACCATAATATCATAATCATCCTCTTGTAAGTGTACTTCTCTCCTAATAAGACAAGCAAAATTGACTCTCTCCTTAATTATTTAAACTTCATCCCTGAGGTCACTCCTTTATCCTTACCATTATATTTCTCTCTCGTACTTTCACAATAATCATCCTTCTCAATTCTATATCCATCCTAAATAACCAAACTTGTACTCCTATTAGAACACTTATTAGAAACATGTTCCCTTCCTTGACAGCTAAAGCATTAAACAATAGTAGATCGAGGAAAGTTAGGTTTGGTATAGTTACCTCGTTGTGGATTCTCACTTGATTTGGATTTGAAATAAAACTTTATTTGAGTGTCTTAACCACCACCTTTAGGTTTCCCCATTGAAGATGTCATCTATCAATTATCTCTATTCTTGTCCCATGTGGAAGTTGAAAAACTCTTACACTTGCATGACTTCTTTTCTCTCAAATTATGCTTCTAACTTTGAGGCATCATGGAAAGCGGCTTCAAGAGTATCATAGAATTTATGCTTCGAAGGATTCAAGATGTTGTACCTCTTATTGCCATGAATAAAATATCCATACATTCCATGTCTTCTTCAAGCTTAGACTTCATTCTCAAGTTTTCAAACTCATCATAGTATTCTTTTATACTTTCGCAACCTTTTCCCAACCTATAAACCTTGTTGATAACTTCTTCATATTAGTTTGGAGTCAAGTACCTCATCTCTATAGAGTAATCAACTCTTTCCAAGTAGGCAACTCATAATGGTGATGCCTCTCCCTTTCCAACCTTTTGGACTCCCACCAAGTGTACTCATACACTTCGAACTGTGTAAAAGAATACTTCTCCTTAAAATATTTTGAGATATTATTCATGAGAAAGATCCACTCGCTTTAAATTTTTCATTCAAAATCTCATTAGGGTGACTAATCCATTTAGATGTACCATTGATATTGTTTTAGGCTTGGTCTTGATTATTCCTCTCCCAAAACCTATCTCTTATATTTACTATTATATCCCCTTTATATCCTATCCTGTCTTCTTTATTCACATATTATTAACCTCCCATGCCTTGGTTCCACCTTAATTTCTGAGGTTGGAATCGTTCATTTGGTACTTCATAACCACCCATACCTCTATGCTCCTAAAACACATCATTATTAAACTTGTAATTCATTTTATCATAGAGATGATTTTGGAACTGGTGTCTTCGTCTAACATTTATTATGTATTTTGATGAGATGATATGTAAGATTTATTCAAGGTTACACATAATGCATTTCAGACTGGAGTTTTGTATTGAGCTTACTGTGCCACAAAAGGATGGTTCTATTATGGTAGATAATAAGGTTGTGGATGGGTTGGGGTATATATTATCTTGGTTAGTTTGATACATTATTCATTTGGAGGGAAGGTTGTCAGAAGTTTCAGGTTTGATTTTGTGGAGGGTAAGTATTCACTAGGATATTTTTCTTGCCCATTCCAAATGATAAAGAATTGAAAGATCATAATCCTTCAACAACTCAACCCACACATTTGGCCTCGAATTAAGAACCTTCTTGCTGAGAATATATTATAGGCTATAATTGTAATGCCCCTATTTTCTGAACCGGAATGCTACAAGGTGCTCATGACCCCAGAGGACCACAAGCTAACCCATGACTATTATCTGTACCTGTAACTGCATAAGATACATTTAAAAATGCCGAAACATGAACTAAAAGGCCATAAGGTTCAATCTTGAACAATAAAATGTCTAAATAAGGTGGTGTCAGAGTACCAAAACAAGCTGAAAATACAAAAGTCCAAATCTGAAAACTCTATAATCATCTGAAAGCCTCTAAACTGTCTGAATAAAGAGTTGAAGGAACATGTCTCCAACTAACTCGTTAAATTAAAAATAAACAACAAACTGGAATAATAAATGTAATGATCATATCCTCGAAAGATGAGGACTCACTGCTAACTGAACTGCTACTGCTGGTCTGGAATCTGCGCCTCATAACTTATGTTGTAACATAAAAGAAAGCACCATAGCGTGAATGCGTCAGTACAACTATAGTACTGAGTATACGTGGGGGTAGGCCAAGTGTATAGGGTTAATATGCATAAACATGCAGACTAATATGAACGTGAAAAGACATACATACATACATAACTGCTACTGAACTCATGGAGATACTGACTACTAAGTCTGAATACTGACATCATGACTTTATCGATACTTAGATACTGAATAGATGAATGACTGTTCTGACAGTTCGAATTATGAAGAACTGGTCAGATTGACCATGTCTAATAGTCCTAAAAATAAATACTGATAATGTAAGCTATGACAACTGATTTAACGAATATAACTGTGATGATCAGCCTAACCAATGTAACTAATACTGAGTGACTATATCTAACAGTCTAAATCTTTTAATAATGATTAAGAGTGACTAAGCTTGAGGTCAAGCCTAAATAATGGGTGATCTCTGGAACTAATAATGAGAATACTCAATTGGATCTGAGATTTAGATCAAGCCTATTTAACGGAACACCTCTAGAAGTATTGATACTGAATAACTCAATGGGAGACCAAGCCTATATGAAGGGTGTTCTTTAAGTCTGTGGAACTATCTGAGTTCCTTACTGAGATAAATGACTGTATCTGAGAGTCCTGATTTTTGATTTGTACTCTGAAGACTGATACTAAAACTGTAACTGTTGGATGTATTCATATAACTGACATACCCCATGCTAAGCTGACTGGGGTCTAATCTTTTCCCTAATGGGAAAGGTGTCAATACCGTGCCACCGATAAAGACAGCTGCTGTTGAGTCTGTCCTAATCTAGTGGGTGACTCCTAGGATCAGTCCTATACATATAAACGTGCTAACGGGTGACCCCTGAGTATGTCAGTCCTATCTAATGGGTGACATCTCCTACCTACACAGGCTACGTAGTTGTAGAACATAGGTATTTCTTTTAAGGATCTCAGTCTTCACTAGCGGGTGAGTCCCCATCCCTAGGCTCGCTCGGTGCTGAATCCTACTCTCATCTGAAAGACACTGAACTAAACTGATAAACTAATCTTACTATGTTCCGTGACTGATGGAATACTACTGAGTTCATGAGATTTCTAAGAGTACTGATTTATAGAGATTGCTGAAGTTACTTGGTACTGAGATTATTGAATTAGCTGAGCATAACTGAGATTACTGAACTACCAAGATTGCTGAGATTTCTGAGTAACATGAGTAACTGAATTCTATAGATCATTGATTAACTAAGAGTATCATGACAACATGTCATGGCTCTAGGCACACAAATATATTTTTTGGATACAAGTACCCCCAGGACTCGATGGAAGGAAACTAACTCACATGGCTGACTTGATCATAAGGATGGAGTCCACAAATCACAATGCCATAAGTAGGGGATTTCATACTACACATGATTATCATATTGTTGAACATGAAAGATAACACATGTAACATGTACATACTTGCATGGTTCTAGTTTCATGAGCATTCCATATCACAACAACAATACATAACAATTTGCATGGAATTCATATAGAGTCATGAGGGATAGAGCATGGACTTGTCATTTGGCTTCTACTTAGTTATATTGTATGATTTCTAGTCTCTTAGGTATTTTATCAAACACCTTGCATGCACTGTTTAAGAAATAGGTGTATTCACAATTTTACACCAGATTGATCTAGCCGAATTCATGGTTTCCAACTACATGATCATAATATTCATGAAAATTCATCAAATTCTCATTCTATATCAAAAAAAACAAACAAAAACATGAATACAACCATATCACCACAAAATAATGATGATTTAGTTATCAAAGATTGATTCTTGAACTCCATGGACAAAAGTAATCCGTGAATGAACACTATGCATACCTTAGAAAGAAGATTCTTGATGATTGATGGAGGAATTTCCTTAAACTTGTATCTTCTATGAAAACCCTAGCTTGTGTTCTTGAGAGGATTTTGAGAGAAACAATATGTTTTGGTGAAATAAGGGCTTAATTCCGTGTTTAGGCACTATATAGGGGCGGAAAAAGGACCATTTTACCCCAAAAAAAAACTATTTAAGTCACCTGGACACCCACATGTGCGGTGCACACTTTATCACACATCTTAGGCTGTGCGTCGCACATCTTATCATACATATTAGGTTGTGCGTGAGACACCCTATCGCACACCTTATGTCAGGCGAGGTACTCCACTTTGCAAAGTCATAACTTCTTGCTCGGTTGTCGGATTTGGGCAAAATTCATATCGTTGGAAAGATAATTCGATTCTCTACAATTTGGTAGGTCTAAATCTACCAGAAAAACATATATCGATTTATGATTGTTCAAAGATGACCTTTGTGAAATCAAATACTAAAACCTTATGGATTCAAAAACTCTTAGCTTGCATTACCTTAAGTGGCTCATATGAACATGATTAACACATCATAAGCTATACTATCGCTAGGCTACTCATTGTAAGTCAAGTACTCAAAGATGAATCACAGGATAGGAGGTTTCATACATTGGAAAAATTGTTCACTTCCTAGCTTAGAAACATAAGGGGTATTACAATATCTCCCCCTTGGGAATATTTGTCCTTGAATGAGAATTAACTGAGACGGGAGAAATGGTAAGATGACGTACGTACAAGACATACATTACTGAAACATAATTTCATGACTGACATGACTGAAGAGCTGAATGTATATTATACCGAACATGCATATCTGATGCATTGGTAACTAATTTACAAATGTAAGACTGAGGATTATGATAAACTGAGTTTTCTCAAAATGAAAATGCATATCTAATGCATAACTGAAAAGATGAATCCATACATATCTGATGCTTGATTACATAATTGATTTGATTGATAAACTGATTACGCATGTCTAATGCACAAATACATAACTAAACTAACTCATGAACGTACGACTGAGCATGCAATCCTAAAGGCACTAAGATTTGACTGAAGCATGAGAACATGACTGAATCTGCTACGTGACGTATGGACTGAACATAAAGAACTGAACTGAACCTCTGAATACTCGACTTACAGCTGAGGTTTTTAACTTGAGGGTCAACTTATGAGCACCCTCTATTCTAGACTAAATTTGTTACTCCAGGAAAGACTAAAGGATCTAAGACATGAGAGCATCAAGAAGAGGTAGGGTATCTCCCCCTTGGGACACTATGTCCCTCTAAAAATGCACACCTGACTGAGATACTGGGGTGATGCATAAGGCATCTACGAACTAGATTATAACTAAACTTTGAGAGTCTAAAACTAATGAATGATGCATGAAGATAAAAGATTCATACATACCCTAATCTATGTTAGGGAAACTTGCTGGACCATGGAAAGTCTGAAGTGAATAGAGTCGGTTCTGATGCTGACCACTATTGGTGCTGGGATTGGCGGTCTGCTGACGCAAATCTATACCTTTCTGAGCTAACACTCTACACTCCTACATTCTATGACCTGGCTTACCGCATCCAAAACATACCTGACTATTAGCTCTGTATGCACCTAGATGATTATTTCCACACTCACACAAATTACATAAGTACGCTCACTTCTAACACTACTCTGGGCTTTGGAGCCTGGTGCCCTATCATGACTAACATCTCTAAAGTTTGGTGCAAGCACACTAGCTGAGGAGGGCACTAGGACTAAATTTTTCTGACTATGGTGAGAACGATTACCAACCTATGACCCAGCCAGAGAAAAGTTGTAACTACCTGTTCTAAATCTCTTATTAGATATCTCTCTCTTGTTTGACTTATCCATCTCTATCTGTTGGGCATGCCTCATTAACCTAGCAATATCCATGTCTCTATTGAGCATATCTATTCTACACTCTTTCAATACTAACCTGAACACACCAGTCACAAACTTACTCAGACTCGCTCTGGGATCAACTATCAAGTCAGGAGCATACTTAGCTAACTGGTTGAACTTAAAACAATACTCCTTCACTGTCATGGAGCCTTGTCTTAGGTTCATAAACTCTTCTACCTTAGCTTCTCTTATTTCTAATGGGAAAAACTTTTCTAAAAAGGCATCCTAAAATATCTGCCAAGTCATGAGAGTTGCATCCTCTCCTCTTCTCTTCTTCCACAACACTACCCAATCATGAGCAATATCTTTCAGCCTATAGGACGATAATTCCATGCTCTCCTCCTCTGACACATGCATGATTTAGGTGATCTTCTTTACCTTTTCTAGATACAACTGTGGGTACCTGCTGCAGACCCAAAGAACTCTGTAGGGTTTATTCTCATAAAATTTCTGATTCTGGCTGCGGATGAATCCCCATCTTGCTGAGGTGAGGTTGCAGTCTGATGGTTGCCCTGAACACTAGTGGTCACAGCTTAGGCTAGTGCCTAAAATGCTACCTGAAATTCTGTGTGTGATACATTCTCATTAAAAGAATTTGTGGGCTACGGGGCTGATTGATTCCCTGTTCTTTTCTTAGGAAGCATGTTCTGCAAACAGAAGAGGAACAAGGATTAGACTGAGAGTTCAACTTGAGCTTTTGCTCACTAGCACAATATGAACAATGAAAGAAGGGAGAATATTCCTAAAGTATCTTATAGCCTCTTGTACATAAATGTGATGCCTAGTACACCTATGAACAAGACTCTACTAGATGTGGCTTTCAAACTTCCTAGGACTCTATGGAACCTTAGTCTTTGATACCAAATTTGTAACACCCTGATTTTCTAAATTGGAATGCTACAAAGTACTCATAACCATAGAGGACTAATAGCTAACCGATTACTGATATCTATACCTGCAACTGCATAATATACATATAAAAATACCAAAACATGAACGAAAAGGCCATAAGGTTCAATCTTGAATAATAAAATGTCTGAATAAGGTTGAATCACAGTACCAAAACAAGATAAAAATACAAAAGTCTGAATCTGAAAACTCTGTAATTATCTAAAAGCCTCTAAACTATCTGAATAAGGAGTTCAAGGAACATGTCTCCAACTAACTCCTTAAACTAAAAATAAACTGAAATACTGGAATAATAAATATAATGATCATGTCCTCGAAAGATGAGGTCTCACTGCTAACTGAACTGTTATTGCTCGTCTAGAATCTACACCTCAGAACCTATGGTGTAACATAAAAGAAAGAACCATAGCGCAAATGCGTCAGTACAACTAAAGTATTGAGTATACATTAGGGTAGGCTAAGTGCATGGGGTTTATATGCATGAACATGCAGACAAATATAAACGTGAGAATACATACATACATACGTAACTTCTACTGAACTCGTGGAGATACGTACTACTAAGTTTGTATATAGACATCATGACTTTACCGATACTGAGATACTGAATAGATGAATGACTATTTCTGACAGTTAGAATTATGAAGAACTGGTCTGATTGACCGTGTCTAACACTCCTGAAACTGAATACTGATAATGTAAGCTATGACAACTGATTGAACTAATATAACTATGATGATCGGCCAAACCGATGTAACTAATACTGAGTGACTATATCTAACAGTCTAAATCTTCTAATAATGATTAAGAGTGACTAAGATTGAGATCAAGCCTAAATAACAGGCGATCTCTGGAACTAATAATGAGAATACTCAACCGTATCAGAGATTAAGATCAAGCCTATCTGATGGGAGATCTTTAGAAGTACTGATACTGAATAACTCAATGAGAAACAAAGCCTATAGACGGTTGGTCTTTACGTCTTTGGAACTATCTGAGTTCCTTACTGAGATTAATAATTGTATCTAATAGTCTTGATTTCTGATTTCTACTCTGAATACTAATACTGAAACTGTAACTATCAGATGTATTCATGAAACTGACATGCCCCATGCTAAGCTGACTGGGGTCCAATCTCTGCCCTGACTGGAAGGGTGTCAATACCGTGCCACCGGTAAAGACAGTTGTTGTGGAGTTAGTCCTAAACTAGTGGGTGACTCCTGGGATTAGTCCTATACATATAAATATGCTAATGGGTGACCCCTAAGTATATCAGTCCTATCTAATGGGTGACATCTCATTCCAACACTGGCTATGTAGTTCTGGAACTTAGGGATTTCTTCTAAGGATCTAAGTCCTCACTAGTGGGTGAGTCCCTAACCCTAGGCTCGCTCGGTGCTGAATCTTAGTCCTATCTGAAAGACACAGAACTGAACTGATTGACTGAACTTACATAGTTTTGTGACTAATGAAATACTACTGAGTTCATGAGATTTATGAGAGTACTGACATATAGAGATTACTAAAGTTATTGGGTACTGAGATTACTGAGATTAACTAAGCATAACTGAGATTACTGATCTACCGAGACTGCTGAGATTTTTGAATCACATGAGTTACTGAATTCTATAGATCATGTCTTGACTAAGAGTATCGTGACAACATGTCATGGCTCTAGGCACACAGCTATATTTTTTGGGTACAAGTACCCCCAGGACTTGATGGAAGGAAACTGACACACATGACTGACTTGATCATAAGGATGGAGTCCACAATTCACAATATCATAAGTAGGGGATTTCATACTACACATGATTATCATATTCTTGAAGATGAGTAAATACTTGCATGGTTCTAGTTTCATGAGCATTCCATATCACAACAACAATACATAACAATTTGCATGGAATTCATGTTGACTCATAAGGGATAGAGCATGGACTTGTCATTTGGGTTCTACTTAGCTATGTTGCATGATTTCTAGTCTCTTAGGTATTTTATCAAACACCTTGCATGTAATCTTTAAGGCATAGATGTATTCATAAATTTACACAATATTAACCTACCCAAACTCATGGTTTCCAATTACATGATCATAATCTTCATGAAAATTCATCAAATTCTCATTCTATAGCACAAACAACAAATAACAACATGAATACAACCATATCAACACAAAATATTAACGATTTAGTAATCAAATATTGATTCTTAAACTTCATGGACGAAAGGAATCTGTGAATGAACACTACACATACCTTAGAAGGAAGATTCTTGATGATTGACAGAAGAATTTCCTTGAACTTGAATGTTCTATGAAAACCCTAGCTTGTGTTCTTGAGAGGATTTTGAGAGAAAGAATATGTTTTGGTGAAATAAGGGCTTAATTCCGTGTTTAGGCATTATATAGGGATGGAAAAAGGACCATTTTACCCCAAAAACGGACTATTTGAGTTACCTTGATACCCACATGTGCGGCGCACACTTTATCGCACATCTTAGGGTGTGTGTCACATATCTTATCGCACATATTAGGGTTTGCATCGCACACCTTATGTTAGGCAAAGTACTTCACTTTGCAAAGTCATAACCTCTTTCTCGGGTGTCGGATTTGGGCGAAATTGGTATTGCTGGAAAGCTAATTTGATTCTCTACAATTTGGTGGGTTTAAATCAGCCAAAACACCACATAAACATGTTGTTATGCTCATTCAAAGATGACCCTTGTGAAATCATATACTAAAACTTGATGGATTCAAAAACTCTTAGCTTGCATTACCTTAATTGACTCATATGAACATGCTTAACACATCATAAGCTATATTATGGCTAGGATACTATTGTAAGTCATGTACTCAAATATGAATCACAGGATAGGAGGTTTCATACATAGGAAAAATCGTTCACTTCCTAGCTTAGAAACATACGGGGTAATATAATAATGGTCAGTGAATATTTCCCAAGTCACATCGTACAAGTAATGCCTTCAAATATTAAGAATGAAAATAACCACTGCTAAAACAAAGTAATGTGTGGGGTCGTTTCCCCTATGCACCTTAAATAACCTAAAAGAATAAATGATAACTCTTCCCTACTACATTATAACACAAACAAAGCCAACCCTTAAATCATCATAATAAATGGTAAATCCTTGGCTTTCAACTATTAGTGTTAAAATTATATTTGAAGTCAACAAGGCCTTGAGTTTCTAAGGCATCACCTCACAATCATTGAACCATTAAAATGGGACCTTCATTTTGGTTAATCTTGTCAAAAATGCGGTCATATAAGAAAATACATCTATAAATCGCCTATGATACCCTATTAAATTGATGAAACTAAGAACCTCCATTGGAGAGTGGGTATATATCAATCACAAACTACCTAAATCTTTATTGGGTCTGCCATAATCTTATTCTTGGACACCACGTTCCCCAAGAATGATATAGAATCATGCCAGAACTCATACTTAGATCATTTGGCTTGAAGCCACTAATTTTTCAAATTTTATATCTCAATCCTTAAACGTCTCTTGTGCTCCTTCCTACTCAACTTGTAGATAAAGATACCATTAGTCAATACTATCATCAATAATTCCAAATAAGACATGAATATGCAATTCATCAAGTACAATAATGTTGTTGGGCCATCGGTAACCCAAAAGACATCAACAATAACTTATAATGGTCGTAGAAAGTCTTGAAGGCTCTCTTAGGGATGTAAGTCAATTTATGGTATCCGATTCTCAAACAAATCTACAAATACTAATGCACCCTAAAGTTGATCAAATAGGTTATTAATATACAACATCAGATACTTACTCTTTGTAGTCAATTTATTTAGGTTTTGGTAACCTGTACACATATGAATAGTACCATCTTTTTCTTTACAAATAGGATATGAGCACTCTAGATAGAAATGCTTATAATAACAAAACCCATACCCAAAAGATCTAGAGTTGCACCTTAAGATCCTTCATCTCAGCAGGAACTATATGTTACAATGAACTAGAAATAGGTTGGGTTCCCATCATAAAATTAATAATCACATTATCATACCTCAAATCCCATTGCGATAGACAAGCACTTGATGCCTATAAGACTCGTGAGAACCAACTTATAGCCTTATTACCCATGCAAATAATTATGATAGAAATTATGCTTTGAAAAAAATATCTAAGCTATAGTGATGATAAAAGACTAACATATAGATAATCCTAAAACATATCTACTTAATGTGGTCATTAATGATACAACTACTAAGGTAGCAAACAAAACTTAACTTTATACTTTAGTCTACAAGACCCCTAGCTGACTTATAAACCTAGTCTAGTTTGGGATACGCCCGTCGTATTGTTAACTACTATATAATACCAAATTTAAACCAAAGACTCAATAGAATACCAAATGAACATAGAGCTTACCAACAATAACTGAGTTTCTTGTTCTACTACTGAGTAGTATATTAATTGGTGTACCTGTACCTGTAGCATAAAACACAATAGCCCCCATGAGGTATATAAGTATGAAAGAATGAAATAAGTATGTAAGGCATGAAGTGAAGAATGATAAGAGAATAGCTCAATGAAATCAAAGTTAAATATATAGCTATATAGATAAGGATAAATGACCACCTTTGCTTGGAATCATGTACATTACATCCTTCACTTTAGTTTATTCTTCTTTAATTTATAAAATTGTAAGGCATATGATACTAATGATTAGTTGATTAGTGATAATAAGAAAATGACCAATGTTAGGCATTTTAAATCTTGGGATACTATCCGAAAAAATAAGTATGTTCAGATTGACCCATGATAGGGTTCCCTTTAAAACTTTGGGTACAACTTATAATATTTGTATCTACCCATACTAGGCGTTCCTCCCACCCCAATGGTACCACCCACAAATATACAAATTTACTTTAGGTCATTTTTTTTTATTTTTAAGGTTGTTATTTTGGTTGTCAAGATATTATTAAATTTTTAAATGTAGAGCACTAGTAAAGGACATACAAACATGCTCTTGATACTGTAAAAGTG
>NC_061118.1:78061151-78193716 GCF_002878395.1 Capsicum annuum | reverse complement strand
ACGTAGTTCTAGGGAAGTAAAGTCACTTTATACCTCCCACTCGGTGCTAAAGATTTCTCCAGGACTTAAAGGCTCAGCTCATTTCAAAGACAATCCATAACAAAACAATTTCATTAATATATAAATATACATCGGGAGCCATCATGCTTCCTATCTATCAAAATCAACCACATTGTAGATTTCTTTCACACTTGAGTTCAAAACAACTCCATTAAGACCAAAAGGTCAAATCGTTCAAAATATCTCAAATATTCAGCATCAACATGCTTATAACACACACTTTCTAAAAAAACACAATTTCCAATGGGGATTCATGACCCAAATATCAAAATCATGATAAATATCATTCAAGATTCATGCTTTATATCTCCACACATGTAAATTCATCTTTCAAAATCATAAACATCAAGATTTCATAATAATCATCATAAGATATGGGTTCATGCTTCAAATTCAATAAAATCAAATAAAAATCATGCCTTTGTAAAGAAAATTACTTTTGGGCACAAGAAGGAAAGAGAGTTTTTGTTGAAAAGCCCCGTATACCTTGAATGATGAACTTTAGATCGATACTCATTTTTGAAATGTTAATCGTGCCTTTGAATGATGGTTCTTGGAGTTCTTGAACTAGAAACTTGGAATCTTGAATAAATTTGCAGAATTAATGGTGAACTTTGGAGGTTCTTGAAGTTGAGTTTTCCTTTTTAGGGAATTTGATGAAATATAACATATAATGCTTCTAATAGGCTTTAATATAGGGTTTGGATGGATTTTAGGTGAGGGGAAATGACCAAAATGCCCCTAAAAATCAAATAATTCTCGAATCTGTCCTTTGATGGACTATTTTGATAGTCTAAAGTAGATCAGCCATAACGTTTTACTCCGCTATCCATTTTAGATGAAACCAATTTCATTAGAAAGAGGACTCTCATATATTTCCAGTGAAATATAGTATATCACCCAGATCATTATGTACGAGGAGTTATGACCATTTGAAGTTGACCCAAAAATCTGCTTTTGCTAGGCTGAAGTAGATTGACCATAACTTTTTTCTCCGATAGGCAAATTGAATGAAACTAATTTCATTGGAAAGAGGACTCGCAGAGCTTTTCGTTGATATATAGTGTATCACCCATATCATTATGTACAAGGAGTTATGATCGATTAAAGTTGGAGTAAAAATACACCAGGCCTCAGTACTTTTTCCTGCACGCTTTACTGTTCACTGCTATTCACGGTTCGATCGGAATGTTCATAACTCGTCGCTCGGGTGTCCGTTTTGGATGATCCACATATCGTTGGAAAGATTATTTGATACTCTACGCAATGGTGGTTCATAATCTAAGACATTCCACACTAAAAATTTATAATTCATTCTAGAAGATGGAACCCAACACGTTTACGCACAAAATTTCAACAAAAAATTTCTCAGGATATTACAAATAACTAGTCAAGACAAACCTTGACGTACTCAACTAGCTATCTGTACATATAGAGACAAAAGCACTAGATATAATTTGGCTCCAGGTAAAGAAAAAAATCACCAACATACTAGTTAAGGTTAGCAAGGAACGTAACATGGATATCTGCTTACCTGCAGACCTAATTTTGTATTTATAAAAATATGGAACCCCTAATGTTGGGATGCTAGTACATATATAACATGTATTATTATATAAAGAAGACAGAATAACATATGGACATATAAGAATGCTCCATGAATCAAGTAATAAAATGTGTAACTATACACAACCGAATACTAGAAACTCTAATCTAGAACTATAACTTATTAGAATATAAGAGAATGATATGTAATATAGAAGTATATCCTATCCATTTTCCTTGTTAACTTATCATATGATGTCTTATGAGTAATTTTTCAATTTGAGGCTCCTAATGTTTTGCTTAGAAGATGTTCTTTGCCTACTTTTACTACAAATAATGATATGATGGCCTACCAAAGGCAATATATGTCAAATATATATCATATAATTCTCAAAAAATTATTTTTATATAACTATAATCATAATCTGATACTGGGTATGCCCCCCATGGGATCAATATGAGTGTCTGCCTGCAGGCCATATGTGCAACGTATTAGCTCGAGTTTGGAAAATAGTACATGATATTGCAGCTGACTCCAAATAAAAATTATGCCATAAGGGTAATTGTGTCACAAATGTTTGGGCTCACAATAATGGTCTGGTCATATTTCTGTGCATAAAATTATGTCGCACATGTATGTCAAGCCTAACCTATAAATACCATCCAGCCATTAACTTTTATCAAGTAGTGCCTTGTAGGCCTATATAGGTATATTATGACAAATATTGTTTATCCATTCAAGTAGTTCTTTTCCTAAACAATTAACTTCTTTAACAGTATCCAACTATATAAATGTTAGGTCTTTATATAATAATACAACATGTTTCTATGCTATCAAATGTCTAAAACAAATATATTATGGCTATTTATTCTAATTTATAGCATGTAATATATATGACACATAATTTTTAAGAGTTTTTAATGTGTACAAACATAGCCATTTTGAAACTGTATAGATACATGACCAAATAGGATAATACTGATATCGTGACTTCGACAGATAGATGTAGGAAGTTTGGAGACAAGTAAGTTCAAATTGAAAGAACATATAGATGTATAAATTGGACAAACATATAGTCATGTGCTTAACATACAACACGAGCACTCTATTTATATAGGTAATTAAAAAACTTATCTAGACTCTTCTTAAAAAGACATGTGACTTTAGGCTGTGCATGAAGAAAGAGGTTTTAGCTTTACATACCTTTGGTGATTCCAAGCTAACAATATTATCATAAGTCTTAAATAATTCAATCTGCAAGGATGTAGAACTTACATAGCCAACTGATAATGTCCATTATTCATAAGAAAACCAATTAACTATAAGTACGATATATAAATTCATCAATGATCCGTAGGTTGTCCAAAGATTTATTCCAATATCATTCACGTATGCCTAAAACTAATCAAATTCCATGTCAATCATTTCAAGCAAATTCTTTGTTTTCCAACTTATAAAGTTCAATAATAAATTTTCCACGTCTATAGAATAACTCAACAACTTCAACTCTTATCACAATTTCACCTTTTTCCCCTTCTTTAAGAATATTAATTTATAAGACCCGCTTTGAGAACTAATGTGAAAGTCAATTGAAATGGAGACACAAACCTTGTACTACACCCCAAACACATATTCTAGAGTTATCTTAGATTACATTCTAGAAAAATTACCTCGTGAAATAAAAAATTCCAACTTGAGCTCTTGAAGAATTTGTATAATTATTGAATGAGAACTAGTACTTCTCTAGAAATTTAGGATTTTTGTATACCTCTCCTTTGTAAGAATTGTTGTAACTTTTGAATCCTCAATTTTCTCATGATGTCGTCGAAAATGATAATCAAGAGCAGTTGGTCATACCTTGTTCCTGTAAATAAAAAGCTCCTAGCTAAAGAAACTTTTTTATTTGTTTACTATAAGGATATTAAAAGCAACCCACTTGCCTAAATTGTATTTTGGTATTCATATATAGCCTATAGGTGTTTTTGGGTAGCCATGTGATGCAACCACAAGTAGTGTATTCAAAAATTTGTATTTTAATTAAAATGGTAAAGGGTTATTTAACGACCTGAACCAGGGCCTGGTCGTGATGGGTATCTCAAGTCCACCATGAATCGAAGACACCCCCATTGCCTAACCTCATGAGTGCAAAATAATAACAATAATAATAATAATAATAATAATAATAATAATAATAATAATAATAAAATACCCTAGGTTCATAGACCTTGGAAAATTTCTTAGATTTTTGGACTTTGGACAGGATGCGACTAGGGAAAATGACTCGTACATTGGATAGGAGTGGTATGGGTTATTCCTATATTGACCAGTATTGGTTGGTAGGTTGGATTTAGTTTCTAGAATGGATACGACTTGGGTGGTATGAGTCGTATTATTGGAGACAGGTTGTCTGGTTACTTCACTTAGTCTTAGGCTTTGTAACTTAAGTTAGATCTGAGTACGAGTGGCTTACCATGATCCATAAGTTAGGGTATGAGTCGTACCATGGAATCGTGTGGTGGTTAGTGTTCAATCTTCTTGGGCTTCTATTCTACAAGGGGTACGGATTATGAGTACTTGTCGTATACTTAGATATAACATGGTTTAGTGTGAGTTATACCTTGGATAGTGTTGGGTTTAAGGGAGATGGCCTTGGGTACGAATAGTGGGTACCACTCATATTGGAGAGTATGACTGATATGGATAGGCATACCCACTTGAAAGGATTTTGGGGAGTTTAAGTGAGTGCAATCTTGATATTTCCCTACGTAACCTAATAAGGCCCCCGACTTATTTTCCTATTGGGAGATTATTTGCGCTATTATTTTCTTCATTAACACTTATAAACTTCTCATAAAAACTACACAATTCTCTCTTAAGCTTTTGGGCAAAGGAAGGCTAGGGTTTCATCTTAAGGATTACTTTGGGGATTGTGTTGGTGATTTCTCTCCTTAATCTTCTTGGTTTAAGGCATTTTCTCTTCTCACTTTATTAGTTACAACTAAAGGAATGTTTTATACAATGTTTCCATGGTTTAATTATTGTATGGTTTTGGTCATAAATGATTGATTATGGTTTCCCCATATTTTTAATTTTGCATTTATAGGCTTTAATGGTGGTTTTCGATAATTGGTTGCATGGGAATGGTTATTTGGTAATTGGCTTTTGGTTTTTGATATATTATGCCTATAATGTGTTTGATAAAATGCCTATGGGAATATTTTCACTACATTATTGGATTTTAATGGAACTTATGCATGGTCTAAACATTGTAATAGATCCCTAAATGGCTAAATGGTTTGGGCTGGTTTAAATAGAACATTTTGGTGTTCATGGTTATGGTTAATTGGACTCTTTGTGGGGTACAATGGAATCCCCCATGTAAACATGTTAATGAACAAATTGTGAGGTACATGGCAATCCCTAAGAAACTTGATAATGAAACACTTGTGGGGTACATGGGACTCCCCTAAGTTAACTTGTTAAATGGTTACATAGGAATCCCTTTACCTTAAAGGGTTTGTCTACGTACAATACTTGTAAATTATAGTCAGTATGACTATACCACTATTAATAGCCTTAGTAATTGATAAATGGAATAATGGATTGGTTAGTTGAAAATAGTTTTAATTGGGCAATATCAGATGTGTGTGATAGCTAACACTGAAGGTGAGTGTTCAATGAATAAACACTGGAAACTCATATTTGTTAATGTGAAAGGTAGGGCATAGTGACCCTTTAATGATACTATGATGTACGTGGGAATTCTTTAAGTACATTATACATATGTATCAAGGAGAGAAATGGTACTTGGGAACCCCTTACTCTTATATTATCTCTAATTTATGTTGCTACATGTATTAGGACCCATTCAGGGGGTTACACAGGACCCATATAGCCCGTGGGTGGTTATAGACGGTCAAGCTTCCCATACCCAGGTTACTGGTTTTAAATGCATGCTAAACCTGATTCTTTTTCTATGCATAATTTTATATATACATATATATATGTATGTTTTGTATGCATATGGTTGGCTTACTTGGTTTTACTGGTTGGAATAATTTTATCTTTATCCTAAGTTTATATTACCGTTCACCCGCTAACCCATCTTTGGGTAGTTGTATCCCCACACGATAAAGAAACTGGCTATTCTACTTCTCCTGCTAAGCAATCACATATTTTGGATCAACTACTAGATTGAAGTGGTGAGCTCCCAACTTTTTAGAAGGCTCCATTTCATGGATGTTATTTTAAACTTTGGTTTATTTATGGATATTAGTTTTGGCTATGGTTGGGGGTTTGTCCCAATTGAATTTTGGTACTCTTTTGGTTAGAGGATTTTATATAGCTACTATGGGTTCGTATGAGCAGGATCGATACTCATGTTAGCCTTTGCATTGGTATTGGTATTGGGACTGATAATATAGGACAAAATTTCTTACTATTCCATCCTTTTTTCATTTTAGGGTTATAGATAATTTTTATGGAACTCATATTTATGGTTGGCATTGGTTATCGGTTAAGGATCTGATAGTTGGACTCGTTTGGGTGGTTACTGATAACTGGTGATTTTACAACTCATTCACACTCATTATTACTGCACACTACCTTGTTTTAAATGAGTAAATGAGTTATGATTGTGATTAATATCCACTCTTTTCAAGTATAAAAGTTTAAAAGACAAAGAGATGTGGAGTGGGGCTTGAAATGTTCAAAAAGGAACAAAAAAAGAGCAGTTGAAGACCTGTAGCGAAAGAGCCTCAATTACCGTAGAAGAAGTCCATTGGTCGTAGTTGCGGTCAGTCAAGATGGTCAATCAACTATGACTACAAAAGTAAATTTCGGTAGTGTAGCCGCGATTGCAGCCAGACTTGCGTGATCATAGCTTGGCAGAAATGTTCAGCCTAAGGGCAAAATTGTAATTGCATGTGCTAATCCTAATTTGAAAAAAAAAGACTCAAACCCTAGTTTCATTATTCATTCATTCTATCACATTCTTTCTTTTCCAATTTTCTATGTTTAGCTCTAAACTTTGTAGCCTCTATTTTTAAGAGAAGAAAATATTGTATAAATTTTGGGTGAAGAATATATTAGAGACTTTCTAAGTGCAATATTTTCTCACTTCCATTATTGATATTGTGGGAGATCCAAGTTTGAAGTAACATTCACTTAAATCATCAACAATTCATATCAATGGAGATTATGGGTATATCTATGCTTATTTATCTTATGTGTAGATAAATCTCCCTCTTGGGGTTATGTGTGAATTAGGGTTAAAGTGTGTGGGTTGTTATTTCTAGCATCTATTTAGTATTTCATAATTATGGGTTCTATTGTTGCTAAGCTAGTTTGGTTGGGATTTGATGGGTGAAAGCTCCAAATACCCATATAGGTTTGATGAGTGAAACATCCAAGCTCTAGAAAGTTCAAGTCCTTCGAAAGAAGGGTTTTGGGTGAACTTTAGGAAACCATATTTTCCTTGAAAGAGGGATGTGGGGACCAAAGCAATAATAGACAATTATGCATTTAGTTTGCTAAATTTTCACTATCTTAGACATAATGGTGAATGTGAGGTTGTCTATGCCTTGGGAATCATCCTAGAAATAGGGATGCATAGATTGAGGTTATGGTTACCAATCGTTGAACATACCTATTAGGTATTCGAAAGAACCAAAGGGTAAAAGTTTAGTGTTTAGCTGAAAAACTAGCATCAAAATCTATAACCAACCCTACCCTTATTTGATTTACTAAATTGATGTTGATAACTAGCTTCCACATGTTACTCCCTTATTAATGCATAATCCCATGATCCATGCATAATTATTAAAACACTAATTATTCATGGCCCCAAATTTATACTAAAAAAAACAGAAAGAAATATTATTGTAGGTAGTCATCTCCCCCATTTTATCTTCTTGTAACATGTATTTTAGTTTAACTTGTATCTATCATTTCAAATTAATTTAATTGCCACTCACATTGTTCCTCATGGATTCGACCCTAACTCTAAAGTTGGGTAAATATATTGACGATGATTGCCTTGCACTTAAATTAAATTAACATGTAAGTTGAGCATTATCATTCATGGATATAGATATATCTAAGAGTCTTGGTTTATTTAATAATGTTATCTTAGTATATGCTCAAAATTCAGCTAACTCAGGGCAGGCGGCTGTAGGTTGAGTTGGTAATGGGGGTGGTTTCCGATCCTGGCCAGGCTTAGGATGCCCATTATGACAGGCCCCAGGTTGGTCAAGTTGGTATCAAAGATTTAGGTTTATGTCAATTAGATGCCCACAAAGCAGTGTCTAGTAGAGTCTCACTTAGGGGTATGTAGCGTGTTGTACTCATAAGAGCCAGGCTATAGGACATTTAGGAATGTTTCACTTTCTTAGTGTTCTACTTTTAAGTTTGGAGTATAAGTCTTGGAATTTCCATTAATCCTTGTTTGTTGGCTTTTCAGATCATGCCTCATCAATCTAGAACACAAGAAAATCCTTTTGTCCCATATAGGGATGATGTTGATGGAGTATGCCCTACACCTAGAGTTCTCACACAATCTTAGGGTCCTATCCCTGATTGTTCTGGATTTCCTTCAGTTGCTACTAGTCTTCTTTAAGGTGAGGTGACTAATGTAGAATTTTTTCCATCGATTCATACTATTGCTCAATTAGTTGTTGCTCAGAATAAGTGGGATATATCTAGTGTTCTATCTGTTGAGTCCACATGGGTTAGCCAGTTCATGAAAATGAATCCTTCTTCTTATATTGGTGTAAAGGTGGAGGAGGATCCTCAGGGTTTCTTGGATGAAATAGAGAAGATATTTTGAGTAATGTAGGGCACTATTATAGAAAGGGTGAATTTTACAGCTTATCAGCTCAAAGATATTGCATACTAATGGTATGAGTAGTCGAATAGGAATAGAAGTCATATGGAGAAGTTATCTTTATGTGAGGACTTTTCTAATGCCTTCTTGGTTTGCTTCTTTCCTCAAGAGCTGAGGGAAGAAAAAATGAAGGAGTTTGTGAATGTTAAGCAAGGTAAATTATCTGTCAAGGAATACACCCTAAAATTTCATCAACTGTTAAGGTATGTAATAAATTTGAAGGATGATGTGAGGGTAAGGATGAGAAAGTTCACTTCTGGGCTATCTTAAGATTTGATCCTTGAAAGCGAGTTTGCTTTGCTGGTTATGGATATGGATGTTTTGAGGTTGGTTATTCAAATGCAGCAGTTGGAAGATGAAAATAAAAAACAGGTAGAGTTTGGGAAAAAGTATGGTAAGAGGAGTAGGTTCTCTAGCAAGGTGGTGCTCAACATCAGGATGGTCGGGATGGCGACAAATAACAAAAGAAATGTGGAGGAGTTCTTATTCCTTGTCTACTGCTAGCGCTTCTTACTCCAAGTAGTTTGGTGATAGACATCAATAAGGTGGTGATAGTTTTTTGGAATAGGGTGGCCAATATTAGGCAAGTGGGATACAGTCAGCTTCTTCATGTCTTCCTTATTAATTCTGTGGTCTTCATCATCGGGGCTTTTATGATGAAGGGAAGGAAAAATGTTTTAAATGTGTCCAGCCAGGCCATATACTCAAAAACTATCCAGTTAGTAAGGGTGCTTCAGGAGCGGTCAAAGCTTTGGTTGTTTCATCTTCAGCTCCTACACTTAGTGCTCCTACTTCTGCATCTGCTCCTTCTTCTGGTACCGGTACTGACCAGAATAGGTTTTATGCTCTTATATCTTGGTTTGAATTTAAGGCATAACCTAATAGCGTGAATGGCAAATTACAAATCCTTTCTTATGACGTGTATTGTCTGCTTGATCTAGGGTTCTTTTTCTATTTCTACCTTGGTAGGTGACTTAGTTATTGCCAAAAGTATCTATAGGGGGTGTACGGTATATGTGGGTAGCAAGTATACCTTGGTAGCTCTGTTTGAGCTGGATATAGTGGATTTTTATGTTATTCTGGGGATGGATTGGTTACACTCTTTTTATGCATCCTTAGATTATCGGACCCATAAGTTTATCTTTAGGTTCCCTAGTGAATCTATTATAATGTGGGAGTCCCGATCCCTAGCTCCTTGGGGGAGGTTTATTTCTTATCTTAGAGCTCGAAGATTATTCTCCAAAGGGTATCTTTATCACTTGGTCCAGGTTAAACATTCTAACTCAAAGGGTCATTCTTTTTACTCGGTTCTAATGGTAAATAAATTTCCTGAGGTTAGTCCAGACAATCTTCCTAGTGTTTTTCTAGATAAGAAAATCGAGTTTTGTATTGATTTGGTTTTCGACACTTATCTAATATCTATTCCTCCTTATAGAATGGCTTCAGCCGAGTTGAAGGAACTCAAGGGAAAACTTATGGATCTTTTGGATAAGGGATTTATTCATCCTAGTGTATCCCCATGCGGTGCACTTATTTGGTTGTGCATAAGAAGGATGGTTCTCTTTAGATGTGCATCCACTATCGATAGTTGAATAAGGTAATGGTCAAAAACAAGTATCATCTTTTAAGGATAGAGGACGTGTTTGATTTATTGCAAGGAGCCAAGTTGATTGCCTATGCATTTAGTCAATTGTAGGTTCATGAAAGGAATTATCCTACTCATGATTTGGAGCTATTGACAGTGGTTTTTTCCTGGAAAATATGGCAGCATTATTTGTATGGACTGTACGTACACATCTTTTTTTATTATAAGAGTCTGCACTATGTGTTCACTCAGAAGGAGCTAAATCTTAGGAAGAAGAGATGGTTGGAGTTTGTTAAGGACTATGATATGAGTCTTCAATATCATCCGGGTAAGGCTAATGTCGTTTTTGATATTCTTAGCAGGTTATCCATAGTGAGTTTAGTTCATGTGGATAAGGAGAAGCAAGAATTGGTAAAGGTCATTCACCGCTTAGCTAATCTTGGAGTTCATCTCTTGGTCTTTAAGGATGGTGGTGTGTTGGTACAAAAAGTGGTTAGATTATCTATCTTGAAGAAATTAAGGAGAAGTAAGTGCTAGATCCTATCTTAATGAAAATCAAGAGTGATATTGGTAGGCAAAGGGTGATGGTATTCGAGATTAGTGGTAATGGTAGTTTACAGTACCAAGGGAGGTTATCTGTTTCTAAAATTGATGGGTTATTATAGAGGATCTTAGTTAAGGCACATAATCATGCTATGTTTTTATCCCGATTATACAAAGATGTATCATGATCTCAAAGAGATATATTGGTGGAATGGTATGAAAAAGGACGTGGCTGATTTTGTAGCCAAGTGTAAGGTGTGTCAACAAGTTAAAGTTAAGTACATGAGGCCTGAGGCTTGTATCAAGAAATTGATTTTCCCAAGTGGAAATAGGAGGTAATCAATATGAATTTTGTTATCAATCTTCCTCAGTTGTGCAACCAATTTGATTTGATTTGGTTCATCGTGGATAGGATGACAAAGTATGCTCAGTTCTTGCCAGTGAGGACTACCTTTTTAGTGGAGGATTATACAAACTTGTATATTCAGGAGTTTGTGAAGCTGCATGGAGTAACTATTTCGATTATCTCTAATCATGGTACGTAATTATCATCACATTTTTGGCAGTCTTTTTAGAAGAGGTTGGGTACTAAGGCACTATGAGTACTACTTTTCATCCTTAGATGGATGGGTAAGCGGAAAGGACTATTTATACATTGGAGGATATGCTTTGGGCATGTGTGATTGACCATGGTGGAATTTGGATTGAGCATCTATCTTTGATAAAGCTTGCTTACAACAATAGTTATCATTCAAGTGATGGGATGGCCCCTTTTGAGGCTCGGTATAGTAGGATGTGTAGATCTCCTATCAATTGGTTCGATTTATATAAGGTAGATATGTTCGATTTGGATTTGGTTTATCAGGCTATAGAAAAGGTGAAGGTGATTCGGGAAAGGCTTAAGGCTACCCAAAGTTTCCAAAAGTCCTATACAAATTTAAGGTATAGAGACTTGGGGTTTGAGATTGGAGATAAGGTATTACTAAAGGTATTTCCCATGAAGGTAGTCATGCGGTTTGGTAAGAAGGGAAAGCTCAGTCTCCGATTTATTGGTCCTTATAGAATTTTATGGAGGGTTGGTAATGTTACTTATGAATTGGAAATTCCTTCTAGCTTGAGCTCCTTTCATCCAGTATTCCATGTCTCCATGTTGAGGAAGTTTCTCGGTGATCCTTCTATTGTGGTTCCCTTGGAGGGCTTGGGTATCTCAAATTCTCTATCTTATGAAGAGGTCTTGGATGAGGTTCTAGATCGGCATATTCATCGCTTGTAGGCCAGTCATGTGGCTTTGGTTAAGGTTCTATGGCATAACCACAAAGTGGAAGAGGCTACATTGGACGTGGAGGGTCCGTAAAGTCAAAGTATCCGCGTCTATTTTCTGCCCTGGGATTCATGCAGAAGGTACGTGTTCTTGAAAACATCTTTATTTTTTGAGTTTGTTAAAGGAAAGATTAATATCTTTGCATCTATATTTCCTAACTTGGTTAAAAATTGTATTATTTGATTATGCAAACGAATCGAGATTGTAGTTACCCTACCTTGTCCGTCATTCGGGGATAAATGTTCCTAGTGGAAGAGACGGAAACACCTTGGGTTCCTAGCCCTTGAAAAATTTCTTGGATTTCTGGTCTCTGATAGGATATGAATAGGGGAAACAACTCGTAAACTGGGATACGAGTAGCATAGTTTAGTCATATGGTAACAAGTGTTGGCTGGTGGGTTGGATTTGGTTTCTAGAATGGATACGACTTGGGTGGTATGAGTCATATCGATGGATACGGGTTATTTAGTTACTTAAATTAGCCTTAGGCTTGGTAACTTAAGTTGAAATTGAGTACGAGTGGCTCACCAAGAGTCGTAAGTCAAGGTACGAGTCATATTATGGACTCATATGGTGGTCAATGTTCAATCCTCTTGGGGTTCTATTTTTCCAGGGGTACGGATCATGGATACTTATTTTATACTTGTATATGACATTGTTTGGGGTGAGTAGTTCCTTGGACAGTATTGGGTCCAAGGGAGATAACCTTGGGTATGAGTGGTCGGTACCACTCGTATTGAAGGGTACGATTGTATGTATAGTTGTACCCACCTAATGGGACTTCTAGAAGTTTAAGAGAGGGCAATTTGGACATTTTTTTCACTTAACCTAATAAGTCCCCATGAATTATATTCCTACGGGGAGTTATTTGCCTTATTATTATATTCATTAACACTTAGAAACTTTTCTTAAGCACTCTACAATTCTCTCTGAAGCTTTTGGGTAAAGAAGGCTAGGATCTCATCTTAAGGATTACTCTGGGGCTTGTATTGGAGATTCATCTACATCATCTTCCTTGTTTAAGGCATGTTCTCTGCCCTTATTGTTGGTTCGAACTAAAAGCTTGGTTTTATACAATGTTTTCATGGTTTGATTATTTTATGGTTTTGGATTTTCAAATATAATTTGAGTGTTTTGGTTATAAATGTGTGGTTATGATTTCCCATGTTTTTAATTATGCTTTAATGGTTGTTTTGGATAATTGGTTGCATGGGAATGGTTATTTGATAATTAGCTTTGGTTTTGGATATACTATGCCCCTAATGTATTTGATAAAATGCCTAAGGGAATATTTTTACAACATTGCTGGATTTTAATAGAACTTATGCATGGCTTAAACTTGGTAATGGAACCCTAAATAAAAAAATGGTTTAGAATGGTTTGAATGAAATGGTTTAGTGGTCTTGGTTATGGTTAATTGGACTCCTTGTGGGGTATAATGGAATCCCCCAAGTAAAGTTGTTAATGAACAACTTGTGGGGTACATGCGACTCCCCCAAGAATCTTAATAATGGAATACTTGTGGGACATATGACTCCCCTAGTTAACTTGGTAAATGGGTACAGGGGAATCCCTTTACCTTAAAAGGTTTGGCTAGGGACAGTACTTGCAAGATATAGTCGGTATGACGATAGCACTATTAATAGACTTTATAAATGATAAAGGGAATAATGGATTGGTTGGTTGAAAATGGTTTTAATTGGGCAATAATGGTTGGGTGTGATAACTAACCGTGAAGGTGGAAGCTCAATGAACGAACACTGGAAGATCATGTTTGCCGACATGAGGAGAAGGGCATGGCGACCCTTTTATTATACGATAAGGTACGCGGGAATCCTCTAAGTCCATTGTACATATGTATCATAGAGGGTAAGGGTACTTGGGAATTCATTACTCTTATGATATCTCCGGTTTGTGCTGCTACACGCTTCGAGGCCTATTCAGGGGGTTACACTGGACCCATTTAGCCCATGGGTGGTTAAGGACGATCAAGCTTCACATACCTAGGTTAATGGTTTTACATATATATTTATATGGTTTGTATGCATATGGTTGGTTTACTTGGTTTTACTAGTTGGCATTATTTTATTCTTATCCTGAGTTCATGCTAGCATTCACTCGCTAACTTTTCTTCAGGCATCTGTATCCCTATGTGGTATAGGAACTGGCCTTCTCCTGCTTAGCTATCAGACATTCGGTATCAGCTACTTGATTGAAGTGGTAAGCTTCCATCATTTCAGAAGGCTTCATTTCATGGATGTTATTTTATTCTTTGGTTTATTTATGGATATTGGTTTTGGCTATGGTTGGGGGCATGTCCTAGTCAAATTTTGGTACTCCTTTGGTTAGAGGCTTTTATGGAACTACTATGGGTTGGTACGGGCGGGATCAATATTAGTGTCCTTAGCATTGGTATTGTTATTGAGGATGATACCGTAGGACTAAATTTCTCACTGTTCCATCTTCTTTTATTTTGATTATGTATAATTATTATAGAACTCATATGTTTATGATTTGTATTGGTTATCGGTTGGATATCGGATGGTTGGACTCGTTTGGGTGGTCATGGATATAGACCTATCCTATAGTCTTAGATTATGCAATAACGCTATCATGTTACATACTCAAAATTCATCCAAATTAGGGCAGACAACTTGAGGTTGGGTTGGGTAACGGGGGTGGTCTCCAGTCCCAATTGGACTTGGGACGCCTATTATGTAAGGCCCCAGGTCGGGTCGGGTCAAATAACAATAACAACAACAACAACAACAACAACAAATGCATAAGGCAATTAAACTGTAGTAAAGATGAATAAATAACTCTATGAAACTAAAAGTCAATTAATAACCAACCCATATGTGTCCACAATATCCTCTAAAACCAGAAGAATAACTAGTTGGGACATGCCCTTGGCTATATCTAAAAGTACTTAGATTGTAATGATGGAAAAATAAAATCGAAAGGCCTTCAAGATGAAGAAGGCTCACCATTTCACTGAAACTCAATAATTGTGCTAATCCACCTAATGCTACAAAGGGTAAACAGAAGTTTCTTTAGATCCTACATCACTAAACGACGTATCATCCTAGGACGATTAGAGGGATAAGAATTGCCATATAACTAAGAGAAAGTGATAACATAATCCCATATCCAAAATCAATTAAAACCATATGCACACACTTTGATATAAATATATAGGATGCCTAGATAGGGTAAAAGGACATGAACATGAGAGTTTTAAATCCATTAACCTGGACTGTGTACCTCGATCCGTCCTAAGGGAACCCACTAGCTATACGGGTTTAGATTTCTCTGCTGAAAGGGTCCCAGTGCGTGATATCTGCATAAACCAGGAAAATTCGAAGAAGGGCCAAAGCCACCGAGGCTCCAACCATTCCCATATATATAATGTATGAACTATGCACACGGTCATAAAAACAACCACACCGGCAAACGTAATTTCCAGTATTAATCCCTCAGGACCTCTACCTTTATGGTGAGCTACGCAACCCATTTTAAGCCCAAATTAAAACCATTTAGCTCAAAATTCTAACCATTAACCTGAGAATTGTTCACTATGTGTTATCAATTGGTATCATCATACCAATATTCTTGCAAGTTAATATATCTATGATAAACCAATTCACACAAGTAATTTGGACTCCCAAGTTTCATTAAAAATTCAAATCATAGCCACTAAGGACATTTAAATCCATTTTTATATCTATTTATCCATTAATGCAATGCAATTCCAAGCTAAAATCTATCAAATTTGGGGAAACCCATGTTCCCCTTTCCAACATTTTAAATAATATACCAATTTAGTCCCCAAAACATCAATTTAAAGCATGAATAGTAAATTTAAAACATGGGACAAGTAATACAATCAGTAACAACCAAAACCCATCAACCTAGTTTCAAGACCCACAAATTCAATCATATGGAAAACTATTTAATTCATGCCATAATGTGAAATTAAAGTTTTGGGAAGAGAGATAGGCCTGAAACATACAAGAATTTGAAGTCAATTTGAATTTTGGAGCCCAGATGACAAATTCTAAATAAAACACTTAAGCTATCCTGGTTGTAGAGTTAAATATAAACAAAGTAGAGATTGATGTTTTAAAGATAAAGGAAAATGGTAAAGTTTATGTATATAAATTGTGGAAAGGGTGAAAAAAACAAAATCCCCTCACACTTAAGTGAAAAAAAAACAAAAATGGATGAAATTTGCACCTTAACATGGCATGGCGTTATCATGGAGGTTATACTCCATTCCACATTGGTATCTTAGAGGTTAGCTCTACTGACACGGTGATATTACGGATGGCCGTAATGTCACTCTTTTTGAGTGAGCATACCAGAAGCACCCTGGGTTTTGGCCATTGGAAATTTCCTAATCTTGAGCTCATTGTCCTTATAAAGACTAACTATATAAGTCATATGGTTGGATATAGGTCAGATAACTCTGGTCGTGAGGTATCCAATGGGTGGTGTTTTGGATTCTATTATGGTAAAAACTTTGTGGTATGAGTCATCTGTGATAGTGATAGGTCATTAGGATGGTCCGTTAATCAAATTAGTAACTTAGTGACTTGACTTGGATTTGAGGTAAAGTGTCTCACTAAGATCCATGAGAATGGGTTGCGGATAGTAAGGTTGAGTCATATGTTGTCCAGTGTCCAATCCTTTTGGGGTTCTTTCTGGGATACGATTAGACAATACAAGTTGTATGGACTGGTAATGAGTGGGTCTATGGAGTCATATTATGGATGGTGAATGGGTTTCCAACTCACTATCTTGGTGATGACTCGAGAGTACGAGTCGTATGTTGTGTTCATGAGTCACGGGGGTCAACTCGTAACCACCTGTGACATTTTTTTCATTTTAAGTTGGAGCAATTTTGAAAAATTATCTTTTTAACTCCCTTTTAGGCCATGACTTAAAATATCTTTTTGGGACTTTATTAACCTATTATTCCTAATAAAGAACTCTTAAAATACCTCTTAACCTCTCTTTCACGCAAAATGTTAGGGTTTCATCAAGCTAATCAATTAAGGCTTTCAAGGGTGGTTTCTCTTCGTACATCTTAGTGTCAAAAGCATATGAAACTTCCCTCATTGTTATTTTACTAAGGGCATGTTTTTAATATATATTTTTAGGGTTTGGTTATGGTTTTGAAATAAAGGTTGCGGTTTTGGTTGTTCATGGATCAATATTATTTCTCATCGTTTAATTATGTGTTTCCTTGTTTTTAATTATGGTTTTGCACACGTGGGTGCATGGGAATGTTGATTTAATTGAGAGGTCATGGGTGAGCCCTAAATTGGATAATTTTGGTTTTGATAATGGCATGCTCTGAACCTATTTATGAAATAGTCAATGACAACCATTTTATGATTAAAGAAACTTGAATTGGTTTTTGGTTGGTCTCACATAGTTTTTTAAAGGCCTTGGTGGCCATATTTTAATTATAAATGGTTTTATTTTATTTGGAAATGGTATAGTCTAATTTTATTTAATGTTTTTTATGGCATAAGGTAATAGACTTACAAGCTCCAACTTTTGTATGATGATACCAATGGTTAATGCCTAATTAAAATACTTCTTAGTAAATGGCTTGGATGTGTATAAAAGGTTTAATTAGGCTTAAAGGGGGTTGAGTATCAAAGGGATGGAAGGTGGAGGTCCGATGGGACCGACATTGGAAACTTATGTTTGTCGATGTGAGGGTGGCTTTGGTGGCCATGTGTATGATTTCACACTTTATATTCTTAGGGATGTGCTAGTCATCCTAGTTTTTTCTCCGGTCATGAAAGTAACACGCACTGGGGCCTTTTGAGAAGGGGAAGCAAAACCCATATAGCCCGTGGGTGGTTTTAGGACGGCTGAGCTACACAACCCAGGTTAAGGTTTTAAATACATTATAAACCTTGTTCCCTATCCTTTCATGATATATATGTATATATTTTACTGCATGTGGTTATTTAATTTGGATTTAAATTGATGGAATTATTCTATCTTTATCCCTGAGTTATATGCTAGTACTTACCCTGCTAACCATCATCAGGTGTTGTATCCCTATATGATGCAGGAACCGACCATACTGCTATTGCTCTTACTCAGTAACTTGGATTTGGGGACAACTTTGAGTTATATTGAAGTGGTGAGCTTCCATACTTTGGAAGACTCTATTTCATGCTATGGACTTTTTTTTATTTTCATTATTTCATTGGATTTGATTTTATCTATGGTTGGGGGCATGTCTCAATCGGATGTTTCTTAATTGTGGTTAGAGGCTTTGTCAAACAACTATAGGCATAAGCGGTGTCGGTATTAGTGTCATTCTTATTGGCACTAGTTTTCGAAATTGTGGGTTAATTGGTTATGGATTTCAACTTTGGTTTTAAGCTTACTCTCATGACTTTAAATTTATATTGTCTTATCTTTTTATATTTTTAAATTCATCTGACATGAGGTGGAGGGTAGTTAACGGTAGGGTATTGGTGGTTATCTCCAATCCAGTTTAGACTTGGGATACCCAACATAACTAGGCCCTAGTTCAGGGCGAATCAGATTGGTATCAGAGCCCTATGTTATGGTCAATAAGGTGTTCACCAAAGTCGTGTCATATAGAGTCTCTTTTAAGGTGTGTAGCGCTACACTCATAAGGGAGGGGCTATGAGGAATTTAGGAAAGTTTCTCTTTCTTATTTTATAATTTCAAGCTATAGAGTCTAAGGTCCTGAATTTTTTTCTAATTTCCATTTGTTTGCCTTTCAGATAATGCCTCCCCGATGATATAAAGCTCATGGAACTCTATTTCCCCACTTAGGGACAACGTTAATGGGATACACTTTACTTATAGTGTCCAGACCCGATCTACGGGTCCAGTTCTTGATTGTCCTCTTGGAGTTCCACCAATCACTTCCAGCACTCCTTGTGCTCCTCAAGCAGATATGATGAATGTTGAGTTTCGTTAGTCTATCCATATGTTGGCACAGTCGGTAGCTTCTTAGTATTAACGTTGTGCTTTTGTTACTCCATCTATTAATGCCATAGATGTTTGCCAGTTTATGAGGTTAAACCCTTTTGTGTTCACTAGTGTTAGGGTTAAGGAGGATCCTTAAGGTTTTATTAATGAGATAGAAAAGATCTTTTGCATTATGCATGCTACTAATGTGAAGGGTGTGGAGTTTTATATCTACCAACTGAAAGATGTAGCATGCCAATGGAATGAGGAATTGGAGAATTCAAGAGGTGACGATGCTAAGGTAGCTGTATGGGATGATATGTCTTATGCTTTTTTGGACTGCTTCTTTCTTTGGTTTTTAATGAGAAGAAGGCATAAGAGTTTGTTAACCCAAAGTAGGGATAGATTTCAGTCAATGATTATTCCTTAAAGTTTTACCTGTTATCACGATATGCTCCAGAGTAGGTTTCTAGCATGAGGGGTAAAATGAGGAATTTCTCTTTTGGGTTATCCCGAGACTAGATTTTGGAGAGTAAGGCTACCTTGTTGAACATGGATTTGGACATCTCCAGACTGGTTGTGTATATGCAGCAAGTTAAGGAATAGAAAAAGAAGTAGGCCGAAATAGGGAGAGGCAGAATAAGAAGTTGAGATTTTTTTACCAGGGTGGTGGTTAATAGCAGAGTGGAAGGAATGGTGAAAAATGGTCCAACAAGAGGTTGGGCAATTCTGTATCTCACTCGACGGCTAGTGCTCCCTACCCAAATCTGATTGGTTATAGATATTTTTAGAGTAGCGACAATTATAGAGCACAGGGTGCCCAATTTTAGGATAGTAGGGCCTAATCAGCTCTATTATATCCTTCCTGTAGATTTTATGGTTGATTGTATTAGGGTTACTGTGATGAACAAGTGCTTTGATTGTGGTTACCGAGGGCATATCATTCAAAGTTTTCCTATTCATAAGGTTGCCTTTGGGTTAAACAAAGTTTATGTAGGGCCTTCTTCAGCTCCGACATCAAAGGGTGTGCCATCTGGATCCAAAAGTGGTCAAAACCAACTCTATGATCTTACTACTCGTTAGGAGTTTGAGGCATCATTTTATGTCGTTACTGGTATGTTGAAACTCTTTTCATGTGATTTGTACTATTTACTTAATCAGGGTCCACTCTTTTCTATGTGACCCCATTTGTGGTTGTGCATTTTAGTTTTAGTCCCAAGTGAATTCAAGACCCTCTTTTTGGTTATACCTTAGTGGGTGATTCTGTAGTTTCCAAAAGAGTCTGTAAAAGTTGTATTATATCTGTGGGTTATTGGGAGACCTTGGTGGATCTATTTGAATTAGGCATGGTAGATTTCAATGTCATATTAAGAATGGATTGGTTGCACTCGTTCTATGCTTCTCTAGACTGTACAACCCATAAGGTCATCTTTAAATTCCCTAATGAGCTGGATATTGAATGGGAGGTTGGTTCCCTATCTCCTAAAAAGGTTTGTACCATATGTTAGAGCTCGAACATTAATCTCCAAAGGGTGTATCTACCATCTGGACTGGGTTAACGATTCTTACTCGGAGGGTCCTTCTTTATATTTCGTCCTTGTGGTGAATGAATTTCCTTAGGTTTTCCCTGATGAACTTCTTAGTGTTCCTCTTCATAGAGAAATTGATTTTGAGATATATCTTATTCTGAACACTCATCCTATTTCTATTCCCCCTATATTGAATGGCTCCAGCTGAGTTGAAGGAGCTTAAGGAGCAGTTAAAGGATCTTTTAGACAAGGGTTTCATCTATCCTAGTGTGTGTCCGTGAGGTGCATTAATTGTATTTCTATGTAAGACGAATGGTTTCCTTCAGATGTGTATTAATTACAAGCAGTTGAACAAGGTAATGGTACAGAATAAGTACTCTCTTCCTACGATAGATATTTTATTTTGTCAGCTTTAGGGTGCTATGTTTTTCCCCAAAATTGATCTTCGGTCAAGGTATCATCAGCTAAAGATTAATGAGTTGGATATCCCTAAAACTGCTTTTTATACCTAGTATGGGTATTTAGAGTTCCTGGTTATATTTTTTGGGTTGACCAATGCCCTGCAGCATTCATGGATTTGATGAATAGAGTCTTGCATTAGTTTCTAGATTTGTTCGTCATTGTGTTCATAGATGATATTTTGGTGAATTCAAAGAGTGAGGTGGATCATAATAATCACCTCCATATTGTATTGTAGACCCTAAAAGAGCGGCAATTGTATGCCAAATTTTTTAAATGTGAATTCTGGTTAAATATTATTACTTTTCTGAGTCATGTCATTTTTATTGAAAGGATCATGGTGGATCCACAAAAGGTGCAGTGGTTAAGAAGTGGCCTAGACCCACAACTCCAACTTATATTTGGAGCTTCTTGGATTTAGCTGGCTATTACAGAAGGTTTGTGGAAAGTTTCTCTTCTATAGCTACCTCATTGACTAAGTTGAATCAAAAAAAGTTGAAGTTCTTATTGTCTGATACTTGTAAGGGTAGTTTTGAGAAGATAAAGTATAAGATGACTTCGACTCCAGTTCCAACCTTGGCTGAATGGTTTTGTAGTCTATTGTGATGCATCCCATGTGGGGCTTGGGTGCATTTTGATGCAACATATCAAGGTGATAGCTTATGTCTTTAGACAATTAAAGGTGCATGAGAAGAATTATTTGACTCATGACTTGGAATTGTTCATTGTGGTATTTGTATTGATAATCTAGCATCACTATCTATATGGCATACATATGTATATCTTTTCCAATCATAAGATCCTGTAGTATGTGTTCACTTAAAAAGTGTTGAACCTCAGCCAAATGAGATGGCTTGACCTACTCAAGACTTATGACATGAGTCTTCACTATCATCTAAGTAAAGCTAATGTGGTTGTAGAAGATCTTAGTAGGTTATCCATAGGAAGTCTTACTCATGTGGATGAAAGGAAGTGAGAGTTGATAAAAGATATTCATAGTTTGGCTAAACTTGGTGTTCATCTCTTGGACTCTGAGGATAATGGTATGTTTGTACAGAAGGTGGTGCGGTCGTCTCTTGGTGCTGAAATAAAAGAGAAGCAAGTGTTGGATCCTATCTCGATGAGTATTAAGGGTGATAAAGGTGGGCAGAAAATAGTGGCCTTTAAGGTAAGTGGTGATGGTACCTTATGGTACCAAGAAAGATTGTGCATTCTAGGTATGGATGGATTGTGAGAGAGGATCTAGGCTGGGGTGCATGAATTACGCTATGCTATTTATCCTGGTTCAACAAAAATTTATCATGACCTTAAGGAGATGTATTGGTGGAAAAATTTAAAGTGGGATATGGCTAGTTTTGTGGCTAAGTGCATGGTATTCCAACAAGTGAAATTTAAGCACATAAGGCCTGGAGGATGGTATCAAGAAATTGAGTTGCCTGTTTGGAAATGGGAGGTGATCAATATGGATCTCATTAGCGGTCTTCCTCGGTCTCAGAATCAATTTAATTTGGTTTGGGTCATCGCGGATAGGATGAAAATGTCTGCTCACTTCTTACCGGTTTGGACAAATTTTTTGGTAGAGGATTATGCAAAGTTGTATCTCCAATGAGATTCTAAAGTTGCATGGGGTTCCCATTTCTATCATCTCAAATCGTGGCACACATTTTTCATCACACTATTGGTGATCATTTTATAAGGGTTTAGGGACTAAGGTGAGTCTTAGTATTGCTTTCCACCCATAGTCAGATAAGCAAGAAAAAAGGACTATTCATACATTGGAAGATATTCTCTGTGCTTGAACGATTGGCTATGGTGGTAGTTGGGTTGAGATTTTCCTCTTATAGAGTTTACATATTCCAATATCTACCGCTCTAGTATTTCCCTATTTGAAGCTTTTTATGGTAGGATGTGTAGGTCTTCTAATGGGTGGTTCAAGGTTGGTGAGGAAGAGATGTTTGGCCTGGATTTGGCTCACCAAGCGATGTTTGGCCTGGATTTGGCTCACCAAGCCATAGAGAAGGTGAAGGTGATTCAAGATTGGCTTAAAGCTGCGTAATGTAACTAGAAGTCCTATGAGGATGTAAGGTGTAGGAAGTTAGAATATAAAGTTGGGGATGGGGTGTTCTTGAAGGTGTCTCCCATTAAAGGAGTAATGTGTTTTGGGAAGAAGAGGAAGTTTAGCCCCCGGTATGTTGGTCTGTACTTGGTTTTGAAAAGGGTTGGTAATGTTACGCATGAGTTAGAGTTGCTCTCTAGTCTAAGATCCATTCATCCAGTGTTCCACATATTTATGTAGAGAAAGTGTATGGGTGATCCATCACAGATTGTACCTATCAAGGATATTTTTATTTTAGATTCCCTATCATATGAGAAGGTCTTGACTGAAATCTTAGATCGGCAGGTTTATCGATTGCAGACCAATGATGTATCTTTGGTAAAGGTTCTATGGAGGAACAATAAGGTGGAAGAGGCTATATGGGAAGTAGAAGAGGACATGGAGTCCAAGTATCCATTCCTATTTTTTTTACCAAAAAATTATGCTCAAGGCATGTGTTGATCTTAATATCCTTGTTTTTTTTGTCTTAAAGGTAAGTGTAGATTGTGAATTCCATGGTAATCTTATTTCTATCTTAAGGGTAAGCATAGAGATGGTTGGGGATTAATCGTGTCAGTCATTGTTTTGTCCTATCATTTGAGGACGAATGATCTTAAGTGTGGGAGAGTTTAAACACACTGGGTTTCGGCCCTTGGAAATTTCCTGAGCTTTAAGCTAACAGTCCTAGTAACAACTCACCATACAAGTCATATGGTGTGGATATCAGTTAGGTGACCCTGGTTATAAAGTACCTAATAGGTAGTGGTTGGGATTCTATTAAGGTAATGACTTGGTGGAATGAGTCATTGGTGGTGGTGACTGAAACACCCTAGGTTTTGGCCCTTGGAAAATTCATGAGCTTTTAGCTCACTATCCGGAAAATGACCCACCATACGAGTCGTATGGTGTGGGTATGATTAAGGGATCCTAGTAATTTAAAGTCCAAAAAATGGTGTTGGCTTTCTGTTGTGGCCACGATTTGGTGCGTACGGGTTGTTAGGGTGGTATGATTCGTTTGGGTTGGACCCTTAATCAAATCAGTAAATTAGTAACTTGACTTGGCTCTAAGTATGAGTGGGTCACTGAGAGCCGTGAGGATAGGGTATGAGCAGTAAGGTGTAGTCGTATGTTGTCCAGTGTCAATCTCTTTGGATTCTGTCTTGCGTACGACTAGACCATAGTAGTTGTATGGTCTGGTCACAAGTTAGGGCAATAGAGTCATACGGTGGACAGTGTGTGGATGTCCAACTTTCTGTTCTGGGTACGATTACATGGTACTAGTTTTATTATGTGGTGACGATTTTAAGGGTCAACTCCTACCCACATGCGAGTTTTCTACAGTTTTAAGTTTGAGGTATTCTGGACATTTCCCCTCTTAACTCCTTTTGACCCCATGACTAAAAACACCTTTAAGGGCTACATTAACCTATTATTCTAAATCAATTAATCTTAATATCTCTTTAAAGCTCTCTCAAGCTCTTGGTTCAAGAAAAAGGATAGGGTTTCTATAAGGCAAGAAATTAGGGGCTTTCAAAGGTGAATCTCTCAGTCTTCATTGGTGTCTAAGGCATGTTACTCCTCCCACGTTGTTAGTTCAACTAAAAGCATTTTTCAAGTAATGGTTTTCATGGTATTATTGTTAATGGGTGGATAATGTTTTCCCATGCTTTTTACTTATGGATTTTCGTGTTATAATTATGGTAGGACATGTGTTTGCATGGGAATGGTTAATTGATACTTGGTTTTGATTTTGTAAACTATATGACCTCAACATGTTTGTTAAAATGTCAATGAGAATGAGTTTGTCACATAGTTTGACTATTCTTGAAATCATTGCATTGTATAATATGATAATGGAACTTAAATTGGTTTGGTTGGTTTTTAATAGTTTGGAAAGGCCTTGGTAGCCATGTTTTTGGTTTAATTTTAAACTTGAGAGTCAACTTGGTTTAATTAATTTGGTATGGCATAAAAGGATAGACTTACAAGCTCTAATTTTCTTATGACGATACCAACCATAAATACCTAATGAAAAGACTCCTTGGTAAATACTATGGTTATGTTAAAAAAAAGGATTAATTAGGCTTAAATGAGGTTGAGTATCAAAGCTATGGAAGGTGGTGGTCCTGGGGGGATCTCCATTGGAAACTCACATTTTTCGATGTAAGGGTAGTCTTGGTGACCACATGCATTATGTCATAATTTACATCTTGGGGGATGTACTAGTTATTCCGGGTTTCTATTCTTTGGTCATGTGGTTAACACGCACTAGGGTCCTTTCATCAGGGGGACCTGAACCGATATAGCCTATGGGTTGTTTTAGGACAACCAAACTACACAACCCAGGTAAAGGTTTTAAATGCATGCTAAACCCAGTTCATTTTCCCATCATGATATATATATTTGTAATCTATATGATTGCATATGGTAATTTAATATATTTTGAATTGTTGGTATTATCTTATCTTATCCCTAAGTACATGCTACTGTTCAGTCCATTAACCATCTTCGGGCATTGTGTCCACACGCGATGCAGAAACCGACCATACTTGGAATCTGGGGCTGCTTTGAATCAGACTAAAGTGGTGAGCTTCCAGACTTTGTAAGGCTCCATTTCATGCCATGGACTTTGTTTATCTTTGTTATTTCTTTAGTTTGGTTTTGGCTATGGTCGGGGGCATGTCCAGACCAGATATTATTGATTCTGGATAGTGGCTTTGTCGGACAACTATGGGCATGGGCGATGTCATTATTGGTGTCGGTCTTGGTATTGGTATTGGCATTGGGATTGACACCAGTTAGATATTTAATTGGATATCTGGGTTGTTATGCTTATGTACTATTTTAAATATCTTTCTATTGATTTTATTGTATCTTGTTATTTGTTCAGAATTCATCGAACATAGGGTCTAGGGCGGATATGGTTGTCCCTTGGGGGTGGTCTCCATTGCGGGTTGGACTTGAAATGCCCGATACTACTAGGCCCTAGTTCATGTCACATCATTGATGGGTCGTTAGGACAGTCCCTTAATCAAAGCAGTAACTTAGTAACTTGACTTGGCTTTAAGTACGAATGGCTTACTAAGAGCTGTGAGGATAGGTTACAGATGGTGAGGTGGAGTTGTATGTTGTCCAGTGTCCATTCCCTTTAGGGTTCTATTTAGGATACAACTAGACCATACGAGTCGTATGGTATGTTAATGAGTGGGTCCATGGGGTCATATGATAAATAGTGAAAGGGTGTCTAACTTACTATCTTGGTAATGACTCGAGGGTACGAGTCATATGTTATGGTCACGAGTCACAGGAATCGAATAATAACCACCTACGACATTTTTATAGTTTTAAGTTGAGGGCATTCTGGACATTTCCCCTTTTAACTCCCTTTGAGTCCACGACTTTAAATACCTTTTGGTACTTCATTAACCTATTATTCAAAATAAGAACTCTTAAAATATCTCTTATTTAGTCATTTAGGCAAAATGCTAGGGTTTCAGCAAGATAATCAATTAAGGCTTTCAAGGGTGGTTTCTCTCTGTACTTCGTGGTGTCTAATGAATGTATCTTTTCCCTCATTGTTATTTTACTAAAGGCATGTATTTTAATGTATGACTTTCATGGTTTTGGTATGGCTTTGAAATAAAGGTTGGGGGTTTGTAATACCCGTGCCTTTTTCCTAGCTAGAAATCATCTCAAGGATGATAGGAATTACTTTAAAATGCAAACCTATCTCTGTACATATGGTAGTTTTGAGATTTTTACTTTCTATCATGTGGAAAATTGAGTTAGCTTTCCAATGGTACCAATTTTGTCCGAATTCGACATCATACGAGAAAGTTATGGATATTTTACTTGGAACTATCAAAAATGCCCAGGTATGACAGCCAAGTTGACAGACTGCCACATAAGTGACGGACTGCCACTTTGACCATCACCGCCAAGGCAGTTGATCCATGTACTGGATAAGGACTGACGGACGAGTTGACGGACCGTCATCCAGGCCATCAACTCTTATCCAGTGAACCCCATTTCTGGTCCACATCTGATAGGCTAAGTGACAGACCGTCAAGTGCCGTCAGTCGGACCATCACACACCACGTTCAGTTTATTTCCAAGGTCATTTTAACAGGGGAATTTTGGTCACTTACCGCTCGCCTATATATACACCCAGATAAGTTCGAATTCAACTATTTTGCTCACTATTATTTCACAAACAAAAACTAGGGTTTCTCTCTAAATTTAATCTCCAAGAACAAGACCCAATCTTATTCAAGAATCAAAGGATTTCAAACCCTTCAAGTTCAAAAAGTAAAGAACCTTGAGTTAGGTATGCGTAGTGTTCATCTATGGACCCCTTTCATTCATAGAGTTCAAGAACCATACTTTTAAATGAGAAACTTTAATTTCCTTGTTGTTATGTGATGTTGTTCATGTTAATGATCATTGTATAAGCTTCAAGATATTAATTAAAGTTTACTTCCATGATGTATGCATGCTTGTAGTTAAAACCCATGAATTTGAGTGGTTCAAGATGATTAAAATTATTGAAAAAACCTATGCCCTAAAGTGTGCATGCAAGGTGTTTGTTAAAATGCCTAGAATGCTAAAAATCATGTTCCCATGACCCCATAGTATTTAAATGACAAGCTATGTCTACTCTTAAGATGATTCCACATGAACTTCCATGCTATTGATATGTGTTGTATGATTATACAATGAACATGATATTAAGGTTGTTCAAGTAGTTCCATGTGACATGAAATCCTTTCCATGCAATACATTGTTGATAAACTTGCGTAGTATGAAATCCCTTATGTACGATATTTTAACTTATGGACTCAAATTTTATGATCAAGTCATGTCATGTGTGTCAGTTTCCTTCCACCGAGTACTGGTGGTATTTGTACCCAAAAAATATAGTTGTGTGCCTAGAGCCAAGTCACATTACCCCAATAATCTCAGTCAAGCCATGATCTATAGAACTCAGTTAGTCATGTGACTCAGGAAACGTCCAAAATCTCATGATCTCAGCAAAATCTCAGATAGTAATGCTATTCCATTAGTCAATTGAAGGAAATTACTTAGTCCATGTACATTCGGTTAAATCATATTCAGTCTCTTCAGATGGGAGTAGAAGTTAGAACCAAGGGAACCCAAGGATGGGAACTCACTTGCCAGTGTAGGGTGTGATTCTTAGCAGTCATCCTTGTGTTCCAGAACTACGTAGCCAGCATAGGTTGAGATATCTTAACCTTTCAGACTAGGGTTGAGGAGGTGGCTTAACCTGTCAGTTTGGGGTTCTCACTATTCTTATTTGAGTACCTACCAGATGAAGGTCGCTCATCCTTAACAGTGGAGCGGTATTGATACCCCTCCAGTCGGGGCAGAGATTGGGCCCCAACTTAGCTATATGCATTATTGGGGCATGTCGATTAAACAACTACCTCCCACAGTTTCAGGCTCAGTCTCTGTAAAAGAACTCAAATAGTTTTTCAGATAGCATTATACTAGGACTGCCAGATACAGTCAAATTCAGTTATAGTACGGAACTCAGATAGTTCCATCAGACCTGGGACTGTCAGGCACAGTCACCCATGTTGAAAGAACCATAGTTTAAGTCATGTTAGAAATCAGTAAATCATGCATTAGCGTACAGATCCAATATTACGTATTTACATTTCCAGTTTTTATGTATGTATGTTTGCACTCTCACATTTATATTAGTCGGTCAGTTAGCATTGGTCATGTATATAAACCCTTTTCATTTAGCCTACCTCACTCGTATACTCAGTACTTTAGTTGTACTAATGCATTTTCGCTATGGTTGTTTCTTTCCATGTTACACTATAGGTTCAGAGAAACGAGTTCCAGACTAGCAGAAGCATTTGCATTCAAGTATACAGAGCTGCACTGAGTCCTCTACATTCGAGGATGATATGATTTGATTTATTTATTATTTCAGTTAGTTTTCAGTTTACAGAGTTAGTTAGAGACATGTTCCTTCAACTCCTTATTCAGTCAGTACTTCGAGGCTTTCAGATACAGTTCAGACTTGATTTATTTCAGTTATTTTAGGTATCTTTTACCCATATGGATGTTATTTTACCAGATTCTTTATTCAGTTGAACCTTATGTCCTACATGTTTATGTTTTCTATATTATTATGATATATATTAAAATATATAGGTACAAATATCAGCCATGGGTTAGCTCATGGTCCCTCGAGATCATAAGCACCGTGTAGCATTTCGGTTTAGAAAATTGGGGTGTTACAAACTTGGTATCAAAGCCTAAGGTTCAATAGAGTCCAAGGAAGTCTGAAAGCCGCATCTAGTAGAGTCTTGTACATGGGTGTGTTGCATGTCATATTTATGTACAGGAGGCTATAAGGTGTTTTAGGAACAGTTTTCCTTCTTTCACTATTCATGTCGTGCTAGTGAGAATAATCTCAAGTTAAACTCTAAGTCTAATTTGTTCTTTTCTTATTTAATGATATGCCTCCAAAGAGAAGAAACCAGCCAGTTCCTCAGCCCGAAGACCCTTTAGGCGAGCATGTTTCTCATGCGGAGCTTAGAGCCGCATTCACAACACTTGATCAGTCCGTGGCTACCTGAATGAATGGCCACCCGTTATTTTGGCCAATCTAGTGGCCAATTCCGTAGCAGCTAGAATTCAGAACTTCACCCGAAGAACCCTCCATCTTTCTTTGGGTCTAAGTCTAATGAAGACCCTCAGGAGTTTATTGACCAAGTCCAGAAGGTCATTGACATCATGGGAGTTACTTCTGTTCAGAGCACCGAGTTAGCCGCATACCAGTTACAGGATGTTGCTCACACTTAGTACAAATAACGGAAGCCTGAGAGGTTAAAGGATGCAGGTCCTATAGAGTGGGAGGAATTTGTCAAGGCTTTCTTAGATAGATTCTTTCCCCAAGAGCTGAAGGAGGCCAAAGTTCTTGAGTTTATCAACCTCAGGCAGGGAAATGTGATGGTTAGGGAGTATTCTCTCAGATTTACTCAGCTATCCATATATACCCCTCATGTGGTTGCAGACAACAGGGCTAAAATGAGCAAGTTTATGTCAGGAGTGAATGATAGCGTGGTAAATGAGTGTAGATCTACAATGTTGAATAGTGATATGCATTTAGCCCGGCTCATGACCCATGCTCAGCAAATAGAGGAGAAAAAGGTTAGGGCTAGGGAGAGGCAGAATAAGAGAGTAAGATCAGGCAGTTTCAGTTTTGCTCAGCCCAAATCAGAGGGAGAAAATCATTCCCATTTTTATCCCAAGTCTTCAGCTTTAGTTTATTCTTTAGCCGGTGCTTCAGTTCCTATGTTCAGAGATAGATCACCTGGTTCTAAATCTCAGGGAAGCGTCAGCAATTCCCGAACTAATCCCCTAAGTAAAACTTGTAGTAAGAACTACCAGGGTGTTTGCAGAGCCGGTAGTATTTTTGTTTTTATTGTGGCAAGCCAGGCCATAGAGTCAGAGATTGTCCTCAGTCCAGTTACCAGGGTCAGCAAAATCATTCCACAGCTCAGTCCAGTCGCCCAAACTAGCAGGGTACCACTTCCAGTGCTATTAGTGGGCAATGCCCAAACAGACTCTATACTCTTCAGAATCGATAGGATCAGAAAAATTCTCTTAATTTCGTTACTGGTATTTTGTCACTCCATACATAGCAGTCGATTTTAAAATCAGTCCCAAAATTTTAGCAAAGCCCTTTTTAGTCTCTACCCCAATGGGTAAAACCATCATAGCTCGACGGGTATACAGGAACTGCCCGGTTATGATATTTTAGAAATCCATGTCAGCAAATTTAGTTGAATTAGAGATGACTGATTTTGATGTCATTCTCGGCATGGATTGAATTTATTCCTGCTATGCCATAGTCGACTGCAGAACCCGAATAGTTCAATTTTAGTTCTCGAATGAGCCCATCCTAGAGTGAAAGGGTAGTACTTTATCTTTCAGGGGTCAGCTTGTTTCCTACCTTTTGGCAAGGAGGATGATTTCTAAGGGGTGTGTGTATCATCTCGTGCATGTTAAAGATTCCAGTTCCGAATCTCTTAGCCTTTAATCAGTTCCAGATATTAATGAATATTCAGACGTCTTTCTAGAAGATCTTTCAAGCATTCCCCCAAAAAGGAAATAGACTTCAGCATAGATCTTTTCCCAGATACTCAGCCTATTTCTATTCTGCTATACCAAATATAACCTGCAGAACTCAAGAAACTGAAAGATCAGTTGAAGGATCTCTTAGATAAGAGATTCATCAGTCCCAGTGTATCCCCATGGGGTGCACCAGTCTTATTCGTGTGCAAGAAAGATGGCTCTCTCAGTATATGTATTGATTATCATCAGCTCAACAATGTCACGGTCAAGAACAGGTATCCGCTTCCAAGAATAGATGAATTGTTTGACCAACTTCAGGGTGCCATTTGTTTCTCCAAGATAGACCTCAGATCATGCTATCATCAGCTCAAAGTTAGAGAACGTGAAGACAGCTTTCCATACTCAGTATGGTCACTTCGAATTTCTAGTTATGTCCTTTGGTCTAACCAATAACCCTGCATCTTTCATGGACTTGATGAACCGGGTGTTCAAGCAGTACTTGGACATGTTCGTCATAGTCTTCATAGATGATATTCTGGTCTATTCTTGCATAGAGCGTGATCATTCAGACCATCTCAGAATTATTCTTCAGACTCTCAGAGATCATCAGTTGTTCACCAAGTTCAATAAGTGTGAATTTTGGCTAAGATCAGTAGCATTCCTTGGCCATATTATTTTCGATGATGGCATTAGAGTAGATCCTCTGATGACCGAAGAGGTATGAAAACCAATTATACTTATTTTTGCTTTAAATCATAAATAATATGGATTTCTATCTTAGCTTAGGTTCGGAAGATCAATCTTTCTTTAAAATCTGAATGCTTTCTTGTTAGAGCATGCTAATAATGTACTCTTCATGAAATATCAAAATTTATTCTTGGGTTTAAAGCATATGTACTAAAATGATCACAATTTCATAATGAAGCTTAATTCTCAACAATTATCTTGGAAATACTTGAAAATATCAATTCACAATAGAAATGTACAATTCATGATATAAATCCTCAATTCAAAGCATAAATAGATGGGATAAACATGCAATTCAACGGTTAAATTACTTATATCTTCATAAACTTAAAACAAGATGCTTTGGGTATAAACCCCATATTGTAAATCATGTAATCTTTAATAAAATTTAAGTTTTTAGGCACAAGAACAAAAGATTTATCTTTGTTCAAACCCCAAATACCTTGGATGATGAACTAGATGAACAACCTTGCTTTTGAGACTCTATTTGTGCTCTTGAATGATGGTTTTGGAATTTTTGTATTGGGAATCTTGAATACTGAATTAATTTAGAAATAGGATTCTTGGGATTGATTGTTGGAGCTTAGGGTTTTTGGTTGAGAGAAATCTTGAGAAATATATCATAAGATGCTTGTAATATCCCTAAATCTTATGTTTAGATGGAATTGGGGACTGGGAAAAAGTCCAAACAATCCCTTTTAACTTTTAAATGAAACTGAAGAAAAACGTAACTGGTTCCCAATTTAATGGGACATTATGATGCACCACTATCGCGGTGGCTCGCTAGAAACTGACAAATGGAAAATTAGGATCCTCTGCAATGTGGAGCTATCACATTGTCCCAGTGGATATTGATAATTGGGACATGGAACTTCAACGCGATGTGCCACCATCACGGTTCCCTATAGGAATGCCATTTTAACCTTCAGCTTGAAGTGCCTCTATCACGTTTGGCTACTAGAATTCAACAATTGGGAAAATGGACCTCTCTGCGATGCGCTAATATCATAGAGGTCTACTAGAAATTGACGAATAGGAATTTAGACCTCTTCGCGCCGTGCCAACATCGCGGTGGTCCACTGGAAAGTGATAATTATGAAATTGTCCTTGATCACAATAATGCGATGGCTGCCCAATTGGCACACTGTCAACTCAAAAATAGGCTAACTTTTTCACATAGTGTCAAATTTGGGCGAATTTGGTATCGATGGAAAGCTTATTTAATTTCCTACACAATGAAAAGTTGAAATCTATAAAATTCTATGTGAAACAAATATTTATCATTTCTGAAGGTCCCCCATTATATTCTATGAACGAATTTAAGCAAGAAAAAGTTTGGGGTATTACAATATCTCCCTCTTGAGAACATTCATCCTCGAATGTGGCTAGCGAAGTTGAGATGTTGAAAACTAAGGCCATAACTGGCATATGCAACTAAAAGCATGAATCAATTGGATTACAAATGCATGAACTATCGATTGAAAGGCTATATAAAGCTGAAACTTAGATTGAAAAGAGATGATTTGAGGAAACTTGTTACCTTAAACTGAATTTGAATCTGCAGCGAAAATATAAGGGTACTTGGTCCGCATATCTGCTTCTGCTTCACAAGTGGCTCCCTCAACGAATTTATTTCCTTAAAGAACCTTGACTAGGGGGATTTCTTTATTCCTTAGTCTATGAGTCTGATGATCAAGGATCTCAATTGGAATTTCTTCAACAAACACATGAAATGTAGGTTGTACGGATGATAAATTTGTAGGCAACTCAAACTCATATGCCACCTTCCCAACACGGCTCAAAATTCGAAAGGGACCAATATAACGAGGAATAAGTTTCCCTTTCTTTCCAAATATCATTACCTCTTTATGGGTGAAACTTTTAAATAGACTAAATCATCAACTTCAAACTTAAGTTCTCTCTTTCTTATATCCGCATACAACTTTTGATGACTCTGAGTTTTTTTTAACCTTTCCTGAATCCACTATACTTTATTCATAGCTTCTAACACCATATTTGGCCCTAACAATATGGCCTCACCCACTTCAAACCATCCGATAGGTGATCTACATCTACTCCCATAAAGTGCCTCAAACGGGGCCATCTGAATGCTAGAATGATAACTGTTATTGTAGGCAAACTTATTCAACAGTAAATACTCTTCCAACTACCCCTGAAATCAAGCACATGCACTCTCAACATATCTTTTAGAGTTTGAATGGTCCTCTCTGCCTGACCATCAGTCTGAGGATGGAAAGCAGAACTAAGATGAACTTAGGTACCAAGACCCTTCTGAAAAACTTTCCAAAACTGAGAGGTGAATTGAGTACCTCTATATGATATAATGGACAAGGGCACTCCATGCAATCTGACTAAATCTCATATATACAACTTATCATAATCCTCAACTGTATAGGACGTATGAACTAGCAAGAAATGAAATGACTTGGTCAATCTATCCACAATAACCCAAATCGAATAATGATAACGACGAGAATGGGGTAACCCTGTTATAAAATCCATAATCCGCTCTTCCAACTTCCAAGTAGGAATACTAAACTCATAAAAAACACCGCCAGGCCTTTGGTGCTCTACCTTAACCTGTTGACAAGTTGCACACTTAGCTACATACTCTGCTATATCTCTCTTCATACCTCTCCACCAATAGATTTCTCGCAAATCTCTATACATTTTAATAGCACCAGGATGAATGGAGTAATGCACACCATGCGTCTTAACCATAATTCACTGTCTCAACTTATCTACACATAGTACACACAGTCTACTTGGGTATCTCAGCACACCATCTCCCCCCGGGAGAAAACCTCTACCTTTTGGTCTTTAACCAACTCCTTTAACCTAACCAAGATGGAATCCTGATATTGTTTCTCCTTCACCTCAGAAACTAAGGAAGATTCTGCACTACTCTGCACCCAAATGCTACCCTTAGCCGAATCAACCAATCTAACACCCAACCTAGCCAAACGGTGCACTTCCTGAGCTAACTCTTTCTTATTTCTCTCCACATGAGAAACACTACCCATAGACAATCGACTAAGGGCGTCTTTCACTACATTGGCCTTGCCCAGATGATACAACACACTCATGTCATAATCTTTTAGCATTTCTAACCACCTTCTCTGATGGAGATTTAACTCCCTCTGTGTAAACACATATTTCAATCTATTGTGGTCTGTGAACATATCAACATACACACCATATAGGTATTGTCTCCATATTTTCAAAGTAAACACCATAACATCTAATTCAAGATCATGGATTAGGTAATTCTTTTCATGAGGCTTAAGATGCCTAGAGACATAGGCAATGATCTTACCTCTCTACATCAAAAACCAACCCAAACCAACTCTAGAGGCATTACAATACATAACAAAACCATCTGTACCATCAGGTAATTATAAGACTGAGCCTGAAGTGAGCTGAGTCTTCAACTCCTGAAAACTCTTCTCGCAAGAATCTAACCACTAAAACTTAACTTTATTTTGAGTCAATCAAGTCATAGGAGATGGAATGGATGAAAAACCCTCAACAAAACATCTTTAATAGCTAGCTAAACCCAAGAAACTCCTAATGTCTGGTGGAGAGATAGGTCTAGGCCAATTTGTTATGCCTTCTGTCTTCAGGGGATCAACTCTAATACCCTCCATGGAAATAACATGACTGAGGAAAGAAACTGACCTTAGCCAAAATTCATATTTGCTAAATTTGGCAAAAAAATAGGCGATCTCTAAGATTTTGCAATGCAATTCAGAGGTGTTCTGCATGATCATCCTCACTACGAGAGTAGACAAGAATATAATCGATAAAGACTATGACAAATATGTCTAGCTACAATTTGAACACTCGGTTCATCAAATCCATAAAAGTTGTTGGGGTATTGGTTAACCCGAAGGACATGACTAGAAACTCAAAATGACCATAGTGGGTCCTGAATGCTGTCTTCGAAATATCACATTCCCTTACTTTGAGTTGGTGATAGCTGGATCTAAGGTCTATCTTTGAGAAATAACTTGCACCTTAGAGTTGTTCAAATAAGTTGTGAATTCTAGGAAGAGGATATTTGTTCTTGACTGTGACATTATTCAACTGACTATAGTCAATACACATACGCAACAAACCATCTTTCTTTCTGACAAATAGGACGGGAGTACCCCCAAAGAGAAACACTGGGTCTTATGAAGCCTTTGTTTTGAAGATCTTTGATTTTCTCTTTGAACTCCTTAAGTTTAGTAGGAGCCATACGATATGGAGGAATAAAAATAGGCTAGTATCAGGAAGAAGATCAATTCTGAATTCTATTTCCCTATCGGGGGGTACCCCTAGCAAGTCTTCCAGAAAGACATCAGGAAACTAATTAACTATACTGATTGGCTGGACTGTTGGAGTCTCAGACTTAATGTCTTTAACTTGAACTAGATGATAGATGCACCCTTTAGAGATTAGTTTTTTGTCTTTAAGATAGGATATAAAATGACTCTTGGGAGATACAGAATTACCTGACCACTCAAAGGATGGCTCTTCGGGAAATTAAAACTTCACCACTCGGGTGCGACAATCCATAGATGTATAACAAGAATGGAGCCAATCCATATTAAGAATAAGGTCGAAGTCAACCATGTCTAATTTTATCAAATCTGCTAACATGATCTTATGAAGGACAGCAATGGAATACATTCAATAAATCCGTTTGGCAACAATTGATTCCCCTACTGGTTTAGGAACAAAGAAAGGCCCGAGGATCTTTCCAGAACTTATCTCAAAATTCACAGCAACCAACGGGGTCATACAAGAGAAACTCAACCTATGGTCTAGCAACACATAAACATCAAAATAGAAGACACAAAGCATACCCATAACAATATCTGGGGAGCTCTCCTACTTCTAGCAGGATAGTAAAGCATAGAATTGATTTTGGCACTGTCCACCACCGGTACTGGATAATACACCCTGAGGAGGGGATGGGCGAGCTACAAGAGCTGGTGCACTGGTTGCCCCTGTCTGAAGACAAATATCTCTATTTCCCTGCTTAGCATACGGGCACTCGCTAATTCCATGACCTAACTTACCACAACCAAAACAACCCTTTTATCATGCCAAACACTCACCAGGATGAGTTCTACCATACTTATCACATGGAGAACAATTGCGCATACCACTCACAATATTCTAGGACCTGGACATAGAAGACTTACCCCACTGCTATTTTCTACCTCTAGGAGTGGGAGCACTACCTGAAGATGGCGTTGGAAATAGTGGATGACTCTTAAACTACGATCGATTTCCCCCTACAAACCTTGACTGACCGTACTCAAACTGTCCTATTCTAGCATTCTTATTTGCTATCTCTCTTTCCTTCCCCTTTTCTACCTCAATCTATTAAGCATGCATCATTAATCTAAGAAGATCCATGTCTTCGATAGGCATGGCAGTTCTACATCCTTGACTACCAATCCTGACACTCTAGTAACGAACTTACTCATACTAGATCTGGTGTTAGTTATCAACTTGGAAGCATACTTAGATAACTAGTTAAACTTAAGAAAGTACTCTTTTGCAGTGATGAACCCTGCCTCAGGTTTATAAACTCCTTAACCGTGGATTCCCACAAATCACGCAGAAAGAACCTATATAGAAAAGCATCTTAGAATGCCTGCCAACTCATATGAGCTGCATTCTCACCCCTACCTTTCTTCCACATGACAACCCAATCATAAGTAACATCTTTAAGCCTATAAAAAAATAATTCTACACTCTCCTCTTGACATGGGTGATCTTTTTTACCTCATCAAGATAAAGTTGTGGGTCCTCACTTACTTATGACCAAAATAATTCAGGAGGATTCATCTTCATAAAGTCATAAAGTCTGGTTATAGCTAAATCACAAACTTGTTGACGCGGAAATACAGCCTGATTATTGGCTTGAACATTAGCGATCACAACTTGGGCTAATGCCTGAAAAGTAGCTCAAAATTTGGCATGCGACACATTCTTATTTAGGGGATCAATAGGCTAGGGAGGTTGGTTATTATTCCTACGAGCATTTGCTCTGTGGGAGGCATATTCTATCATAAAAGCGCACGAGTTAATAGCAGACAATGATAGTTGTAAGCATGATGGAATATGAAAGAAAGAGAGGATTTTCCTAAAATGCCCCATACCCTCTTGCTCATAGATGTGGCACGCTTCACACCCATGATCAAGACTCTACGTAACGTGGCTTGTCTGAATCCCTAGGACTCTTTAAACCTTAAGCTCAGATACCAAGTTTGTAATGCCCCAAAATCTAATCCCGAGATGTCACATGGTGCTCAAGGCTAGAATAGCCCCAAGCTAACCCATTGAGACTGGTACTAGATCTGAACCTTACTTTAACATAATCTAACCAAGAAATAATATTGAATTATACCAAAAACTTAACTGAATAAACTGTAGCTACTGTCTGAATAAAAAATAGTGAAAGTTTGTAATTAAACTTGTAGACTGACAAGCCTCTACTACTAAAAAACCTGAGAGCTGTAGGAACAGACCCCTAACTGACTCAGGCTAAACTGAAAATTATAAATCAATTACTATAAAAGCTGGAAATCTGAAGAAGTAGGCCCTCAAATCATGAGGACTCGCCAACTGTGGAAGTATAGGTAGAGATGCTCGAACTACTCATGCTGCTGACACTGAGCACCTAAACCTACATTATAAGATAATGTAGCACATAGACATATATGTGGATCAACACTTTGAGGATGTACTAAGTATATGGAGGTATAATGCATAAGTAAATATCATCATAATTAGAAAGTAAATGAATGTGGATGTATATGACTCACATAAGCTTGATTATCTAAAATATCAAAATATAAAATCATATATAAGAAATCATACTTATAAATCTAGTGAGTCATAATACAGTCTTATAAAAGCTTTTCTATCATTATTTTCTTTTGAAACTCAGAAGCTTTAGGAACTTTGGAAATCTTGGAACTTTCGGATTTAGGGACTTTGGGACTCAGGAAGTTTTTTCTAACTGACATAAACCATGTGAGCTGACATGGAGTCCAAAATCTTGCCCATGTTGGGGAGAGCTATTCTACCCTTGCTATTGGAATAGAACCTTAACTTTAGTGATTACTATCTTAGCCCACTATGGGCATTTAGAACCTACGATAGCTCGTAGTTCTGGGGCTTGAGACATTGGAATCATACCTAACTCGGTGCTAAATACTACTCTCATACTTATTGCTCTTAAATTTTAGGAAATCCACCTTAAACAGCACAAGGTTTTATAATGAAAACCAATTATCTTTCTTTTTGCTTTAAATCATAAATAATATGGATTCCTATCTTAGCTTAGGTTTGAAAGATCAATCATTCTTTAAAATTTGAATGCTTGTTTTTTAAAGCATGCTAATAATGTACTCTTCATGAAATATAAAAATTCATACTTGGGTTTAAAACGTATGTACTTAAAATAACATAATTTCATAATGAAGCTTAATTCTCAACTATTATTTTGGAGACACTTGAAAATATCAATTCACAATAAGAATGTACAGTTCATAATATAAATCCTCAATTAAAAGCATAAATAGGTGGGATAAACATGCAATTCAAGGCTTAAATCATTTATATCTTCATAAACTTAAAACAAGATGCTTTGAATATAAACCCCAACTTGTAAATCATGTAATCTTTAATAAAATTCAAGATTTTGGGCACAAGAACGAAAGATTTGTCCTTGTTCAAACCCCACATACCTTGGATGATGAACTAGATGAACAACCTTGCTTTTGAGACTCCATTTGTGCTCTTGAATAATGGTTCTTGGAATTCTTATGTTTGTAATCTTGAATCTTAAATTAATTTGGAAAAAAAATCGTGGAATATTCGGATTCTTGAGGTTGATTGTTGGAGCTTAGGGCTTTGGTTGAGAGAAATCTTGAGAAATATATCATAAGAGGCTTGTAATAGCCCTAAATCTTGTGTTTAGACAGAACTGGGGTAGGGAAAAAGTCCAAAATACCCCTTTTAACTTCTAAATAAAACTAAAAAAAATGTAACTGGGTCACGATTTAATCGGCCATTGCGATGTACCACTATCATGGATCACTAGAAATTGATGAATGGAAAAATGGGGTTCTCTGTGATGCGGAGCTATCGCATTGTCCAATTGGATTTTGACAATTGGGACCTGGAACTTCAACGCGATCGCCCCCATAGGTGTGACGTACAATAAGGCCATTTTGGCCTTCGGCGCGATGCGCCCTTATCGCGTTGGGCTACTGAAATTCGACATTTGGGAAAATGGACCTCTCCACTATGCGCCAATATCGCGGAGATCCACTGGAAATTGACGAATGGGAATTTGGACCTAGTTGTGATGCACCAACAACGTGGTGGTCTACTGGAAAGTGAAAATTATGATATTATCCTTCACCGTGATGTAGTGCTGCCCAGTTGGCACGCTGTCTACTTAAAAATATGCTAACTTCTTCACCAAGTGTCAGATTTGGACAAATTTGGTATAGATGGAAAGCTTATTTAATTTCCTACATAATGAAAAGTCTAAATCTAGAAAATTCTATGTGAAACAAATATTAATCATTTTGGAAGGTATCCCACAATATTTTATGAATAAAATTAAGCTAGAAAAAGTTTGGGGTCTACAGAACACCTCCAAACACTTGCCTCCAATCTTTCCTCGAAGAGCCTTAAGAGTGTTTCAAATGTTTTAGTCTTGTAAAATAAAGACTTAGAAGGGTACAATTACTTATATAGGGATAGAGTTTTACTTATATAGGGATAGAGTTTTAGGGTTTTAAGCATAAGAAATGATTAAAAGGTCCTTGGTTAAGAGCTGGACAGTCCACACATGTAGGGGTATGACTCCCCCATACGGATCCTCTGACAATCGTTACCTAGGGTACGAGTGGTACCCTAACTCACACCCTAGGCTCCTCCTAGATCAACCACACTGTTATGGGTGAAAAAAGGCACCCTTGATTCATAACCAAGGGTATGACTCATTCCCCAATCGTGAGCTCCACTCGTGACCAAAATAGTCCACACGATTTGAGACTTTATTCTATACTATTGAGTAGTATACGAATTGTATGCATTGGTTATGACCAAGGAATGGCCTTGTCATATGTAGGACAGTACATTCACCTAACCTACTGTCTAGGATATGAAAGGGAACGGGGAGAGGGGTACGAGTCATGACCTAGGGTACAACTCAAGCACCCCAACCGTATCCACTCTAGAGACATAAAGGTTGTTGTTTTCCAAATAGTCCAAGGTATAGGTGTTTCAACTTTCTCCCACTTTGATAGGTAAGTATGGATACAAGTTCACACCTCAACATACACCAAACAAATCCTTAATCAAGTTAGAAACAGCACACTACAAGGATACAACAAAATACACATATCATGATTACTCCCAATCAACCAAAAATTGTGCAAGGCCACATTCTCGGGTGTTTCATTCTCCCCCACTTAGGATCATTCATCCGCAAATAATGGGTAAGGAATAATGAACACAATTCCGCACTTTATCACTCATCACAAACAACCTTCAAACAAAATTATCACCAAACGCACAACAACGTTATAACACAACACAATACATATCGTGATCATCATCAATTGACCCTTTCATTCATTTGTCTTGTGTCTCAAACCCTTTACTTTCCAACTCTTACTCATTTCACAAATTAGGTACTTCAACCTATCAACCTTAAAGGATATAAGGCAGTTCAAGTGTTGGAAACTTTACTCTATCATCAATCAACAACATGAATCAATTTAAATTATTAGAGACTTCAACCCATCACAACATGTCACACGTCAGTCATATTATTAGGAACTTTAATCCATGGTCTAACAAGACACCAATCATTTCAGACATCGGGAACTTTAATCCACTATCCAATAAAGACATAAACCAATCTTAATCATTGGGGACCTTACTCCGTTGTTTATCATACACGTATCAAGGCAAGGAGATTAACACATACCTCCATCACAACCTTTCAGAATGGGAAATAAATGCGGGTACTTGGACATCATATCCTCTTTAGCCTACCAAGTAACTTCCTCAAACTTTTGGTTCCTCCATAGAACTTTCACCCAATCCACCAGTTTCATTCACAACCGGTGAACTTACCGAACCAAAATCCTCACTGGGACCTTCTCATAGGACAAAGAGTCTAAAATGCAAACATCTTCCAAGAGAATAACCAAGGAAGGGTTACCCACACATTTCCACAACAAAGACACATGGAAAATTGGGTGAATGGAGTTCATGCTAGAAGGCAACTCCAACTCATCGGCAATATTTCCAACCCTCTACACAATCAAGTAGTGACCAACATACCAGGGACTAAGTTTCTCCTTTTTGCCAAACCGCATTACTCCCTTCATGGTAGACACTTTCAAGAATACCCAATCGCCTATATTAAACTCTTACTCCCTATGCCTCACATCCACATAAGACTTTTGGCGACTTTGAGCAATTTTCAATCTATCACAAATCACCTTCACCTTCTATAAAGCTTGGTGAACTAATTTGGGCCCAAGAAACTTACCATCGCCAACTTTGTACCACCCAATAGGAGATCGACATCTCCTACCATAAATGCTTCAAAAGTTACCATGCAAATACTAGAGTGGTAACTATTATTATAGGCAAACTCAATCAAAGGAAAATGGTCATACCAACTACCACTATAATCAAATACACAAGCCCGTAACATATCCTCTAAAGTTTTGATAGTTCTCTTCACTTGACCATCCATTTGCGGGTGAAAAGCGGTACTAAGGCACACTCTAGTACCCAAACCCTTTTCGAATGACTTCGAAAAGTGGGATGAAAATGGAGGACCACAATCAGAGATAATAGACCTTGGATCACCATGCAACTTCACGATCTCCATAAGAAATAACTTAGCATAGTCCTCCGCTGAGAAACTAGTTCCTACGGGCAAGAAATGGGAAGGCTTGATCATTCTATCAATGATGACCCAAATAGAATCAAATTAATTCTGGGGTCTAGGAAGACCGATAACAAAATCCATATTAATAGACTACCACTTGCTCTTGGGAAATATAATTTCTTGGTATAGGCCACCAGGCCTCAAGTGCTCAACCTTTACTTTTTGGCACACCATACACTTAGCCACATGGCTAGAAATGTTACTCTTCATATTATTTCACCAATAAAACTCTCTAAGGTCATGATACATCTTGGTCGAACTGGGATGATTAACATAACGGGCTCCATGATCCTCGACGATGAGCCTTTTTCTCAATCCTTCGATGTCGGGAATATATAGCCTACCTTGGTACCTTAAGATACCATCACCACTAATCACAAAGTCTACGACCTTGTATTGACCCATATTACTCTTGATATTTATCAAGTCAGGGTCCAATACTTGCTTTTCCTTTATATCAACAAGAAGAGTGATTGAGATAGCAGATGCACAAATACACTACCATCCTCGGAGTCCGCAATTTAAACTCCAAGATTAACCAAACGATGAATATCTTTCACAAACTCCCGCTTATCCTCATCAACATGGGCAAAACTACCCATAGACAATCTACTAAGAGCATCAACGACCATATTCGCCCTACCGAGATAGTAATGAAGACTCATATCATAGTCTTTCAATAGCTCAAGCCATCATCTTTTTTGGAAAATTCAACTCCTATTGGGTAAACACATATTGGAGGCTTTTATGATAAAAAAAGATATCAACATGAACACCATAGAGATAATACTGCCAAATTTTCAAAGAAAAAACCACGGCTAATAATTCGAAGTCATGGATAGGGTAGTTCTTTTCATGAACTTTCAATTTCCTTGAAGCATAGGCCACACGCAACCAAGACCGACTTGAGAGGCATCACAATAAACCGAAAACCATCACTACTTTTGGGTAAGGTCTAAACCATAGTCGAAGTCAATTTATCTTTCAACTTCTTAAAACTATCCTCACACACATCGAACCATAAGAACTTGATTTTCTTTTGGGTTAGTTTGGTCAATGGGGAAGCTATAGTGGAAAAACAATCCACAAACCTTCTATAATAATCGCCTAGACCCAAGAATCTCCAAATATTGATTGGAGTTGTAGGCCTAGTCCACTTTTTAACCAACACAACCTTTTGGGGATCTACCATGAATCCTTCACTAGAGATGAAATGACCAACAAAATCTACGGCTTTTATCTAAAACTCACACATGGAGAACATGGTATACAAATGATGATCCTTTGAAGTTTTAAACATAGTATGGAGGTAATCCATATGATTTTCCTCACTCTTAGAGTACACTAAGATATCATCAATGAAGATAATGACAAACATGTCCAAGAACAGACGAAAGACCTTATTCATGAAATCCATAAATATCGTTGGGCCATTGGTCAACCCAAAGCACATGATAAAAAACTCCCAGTAACCATACCGGATTCTAAAGGTAGTCTTAGGGATATCCACATCCTTAATTTTAAGTTGATGATAACTCGATCTAAGATCAATCTTAGAGAAATAACTTGCACCCTAAAGTTGATCAAACAAATCATCGATTCTAGGAAGAGGATATTTGTTCTTTACGGTCTGTTTGTTTAACTTATGATAGTCAATGCACATACGAAGGGAACCATCCTTCTTGCTCACAAATAACATGGGAGCACCCCAAGGAGATATACTAGGCTGGATAAAACCCTTATCTAAGAGGTCTTTTAATTGGTTCTTAAGTTCTTTTAACTCCGCCAGAGCCATTCTATAAAGAGGGATAGAGATTGGCTGAGTGTGCGGGACAAGATCAATCCCAAAATCCATTTCCCTATTGGGAGGAACACTGGGACGATTATTGAAAAATAACGTGGGAAACTTTTTTACCATAGGAACAGACTCTAGAGAAGGCTCTTCCAAGTTAGAATCTTTAACTTAGACCAAATGACACAAACAACCTTTGAAATCAACTTTCGGTCCTTGAGATAAGAAATAAACCTTCCCTTAGGCACTAAGGTACAACATTTCCATACAACGACCGGCTCATTAGGGAATTTTAATATGACCCTACGGGTCTGACAATCTAAGGAAGCATAGTAAAAGTAAAACTAATCCATTCCCAAGATGATATCAAAATCAACCATGTCTAACTCTATTAGGTCAACAAGAGTATCTCTATCACCAAAAGATACCACACACCCCCTATAGACCCTTCTAACAAAGACAGGGACTCCAACTAGGGTAGAAATAAAAAAAGAAACTGATAGACTCTTAGGATCATAATCAAGGTGCACAGCCATATACGGGGTCACATAATAAAGAGTAGAACCTGGATCAAAAAAGCAATACCCATCACTGGAGAAAAGTCTCAACATACCCTTGACAACATTAGGAGATGCCTCAAAATCCTTGCGAGTAGCAAGTGCATACAAGCGGTTTTAGCCAGCGCCGGTGCCAGAAATAGAAGCAGCAGCAAACATAGCACCTTTTGGTATGGGAATAGAAGGAGTAGCTACAGAGGCTTTATTGGCCTAGGAGGTTGCTATAATAAAGCACTCACGCTACATGTGCCCAAGCTGACTATAATGAAAAAATTTATCTTTCCCTTTCTCACACTAACTACGATGACTCTAGCCACAAAATATGCAAGGAGGGTGGGATAGAGCCGACTGAGCACCACCATTCTAAAATTGGGCACCTTGTTCCTAGGACCCACCACTAAAATAAGATCAAATAACACCGAGAACTTCGATTAATGAGAGAGAAACTAGCTGAGAAGAATGAACTGAACTCCCCCACTTTTTTCATGGCCACTTGCCACTATTTCCACCACTATCCTTAGAAGGCCTAAACTTACTTCCTTGCTTCTTACTAAGCTCAACTTGATTTTTCTTCTCATATTCCACTTATTGCATATACACAATAAATCTAGAAATATCCATATTCTCAATCAACAAGGCCACCTTGCTTTCGAGAACTAACTTACGGAATAATTTCGAGACAAACTTACACATTCTAACCCTTATGCTAAAAACCATCTTGAAAGCATAACTTGACAATTGATGGAATTTCAAGGCATACTCTAGAAAAAATATCCTTTTTTGCTTCAAGTTCACAAACTCTTCCATTTTAGATTTTCTCAACTCTTGAGGAAAGAAGTGGTCTAAGAAATCCTCAGAGAAATCCTAACACATAGAGCGGATAGCATCAATACCCTTAGATAACTCCCACCCTTCATACCATTGGTATGGTACATCTTTCAATTGGAAGGAAGCAAACTCAATGGCCTTAATTTTTGAAAAATGCATTACTCAAAAGATATTTTCCATTTCATCAATGAAGCACTGAGGATCTTCCTCAACCTCCATACCAAAGAGCATAGGAGGGCTCAACTTTATAAATTGGCTAATTCTTGTGGCCTTTGAAGAAATGGTAGCTGGGGCACCATGCTCCGCTTGAGAGACTACTAATTGAGTCAAGAGGATGATAGGGTGACAAAGCTCGGCATTAGTAGCATCTCTTTGAGGTGAATAAGAAGGAATGCCACTCTTATAAGCAGGGTTGGTGGGTGGAACCCCATAAGGATGGCCATATGTCATAGCCCAAGCCTAGGTCTGAACTCCAAAAGTTGGATGAACTTTGTCCATCGGACCCTCAGTAGTGTTTGCCTAAGTCTCAGATCTCCTTTGAGGCATGATCTGAAAGATAGCAAATGGAATCAGAAGAATTCAAGACCTTAGACTATATTTCTTGAGATTAAAATACCAAAAAGGGAAACATTTCCTAAAATGCATCATAGCTTATCTTTTATACGTGTGGCATGCTTCACACCCATAAAAGAGACTCTACTTGACACGGTATTTTGAATACCCAACTGACCATGAACCTAGGCTCTGATAGTAATTTGACATGGTCTAAACTTTAGGTCATGTCATATGGGTACTGCAAGCACACATATACTGAAGATCGCCCGTAACCGAACCTAAACACCTAATAACATAATAGGAGTCAAAGGAACTCCAATTCATAAGTTAAGATCACAGAATAAAATCATAAGTCAATAATAGATTCATACTAAAAATAACTACTTATACCCAAGTTCACAGTTGTTCACAATATCTCTATATATAACCGAAGTCAATAAATGTATGTGTCGGGACAAGACCCCGACAATAGCAGGACCAAGCCTTAAAGGGACTAAGCCTAAAGGTAAGGACCAAGGGAAAAATGTCTTCCAAATGTAAGGAGTCTCACCCTTTCAAGTCAATACACAAAGTGCTTGATCATCTAATCACTTCAAAGGAAAAGAAGAAGATGCTCCGGTGCCTACGTCACATGGGGACATAGCATTTGGAAATGGTTAGCAATTGGAACGCTAGTTTGTAACTCGAGAATAAGTGATAAGATAACATCATCAATAAAAAACAAGTCAATATATCACATTTTATCACATTCATACACTTATCCATACATAAGGATATAGCCCATGCTAGTCAAGATATCGAGGTTCATCACTATTCTCAAGTATTCATTCATTAGACATAAAGTAAAGGACTACCACCTTCCATGCTTATAGATTTATCATGATTAAAAGACCATGGACTTTATCCACATTAACTTTATCATTATACAGAGGACTTCACCCATGTATACACATTCATAATGCTAAGGACTTTAGCCACCCATACCATTATTCAAACAAAGGACTTTAACCACATTCATCTAGGTGTGGGACTCCAACCTTATGCCTATTTGTTAGATAAGAGACTCTAGCTGGATGCCATATTTGGACTTTACCACAAGTTTCTTCATGAGGTGAGGTACTCTGACCTCAAGAGCTCTTCTAAAGTAGCGGACTTTACCTTATATTTATATTGGGCGAGGGACTTTAACTTCAAGCCATATCATGGAGAAAGTGACTTTGACATCAAGACATTATGTAAGGATAAGGAATTTGACCTAAAGACATCACAACTATCATTAATTGACATTTGGGACTTTACCCTCATGTCTATGCATCAACACAAATTCAATACAACATTAGGGACTTTAGCCATTTAGCCAATTCAATACTATATGAGACATCGTGTTCTTTATGGGAGACTTCATTGCTCAACTATCTTAATAGGCCAATGCCTTCATTCAATCCATCACATAATTCATTTTATGGTCCTTAAGACCCTCACGAGACATTCACGTTTCAATATCATTATCATACCAAACTTTAGTTCAATATAATATTAAATTTCATCTTTATATTAAGGAACTTCGACTCCCTATTGGTCATTTAGAACAACAAGTTTATCATCATACCTTACATGGGTCACCATACTCTGATCATAACATTTATCAAGTAGTCATTCTCATTGGGCCATTGCCCTAGTTCAACACATTATCAATAATGGACTAGATAATTCACTTAGATATTTTCACAAACAACTTTTATGCATACTTATTACAAGGTCATTTTCATGGTAGAAAATATCAAGTCTTGGTTTAATCAAGACCCTCATGTTAAAAGACATATAACAAGCATTCACATATGCAATCTACCACCAATATATCAATACAAGTATATACAAGAATCATCATCATTCATTGTTAAGTAGCAAAATTCTTATCATTTGATTCTAGAACCACCATGTACACTTACTAATCCAAGTGTGTAATACATAGGTTTAGATTTATTTAAAGAGGGGAAGACATATATGCCTTAAACAACTTGAATCACAAACAAACTTGACCTTTCCTTGACACTAGATGAACACCTCCAAACCCTAGCCTCCAATCTTGCCTTAAAGATCTTTAGAATGTTTAAGATGCTTGAGTCTTGTAAAATAAAGACTTAGAAGACTATAATGCTTTATATAGAGAGGGGTTTTAGGGTTGTAGTAATGGGAAATGACTAAAGGGTCCTTCATTAAAAGCTAGACAGTCCACCATGCTAAGGTATGACTCCCCCATATGGATCCTATGACAATCATGACCTATGGTACGAGTGGTACCCTAACTGGAACCCTAGGTTCATCCTAGGTCAGCCATACTGTTGTGGGTATGAAAGGGCACCACTGAGTCAAAACCAAGGGTACGATTCATGACCCAATCGTGAGTTCCACTCGTGACCAAAAAACTTTACACGATTTAAGACTTTACTCTATATGGTTGAGTAGTATACGACTTGTATGCATTATTTATGACTTAGGAATAGCCTTGTCATATGGAGGATGGTAAATTACCCTACCATTCTATCTAGGATACGAATATGAATGGGGAGAGGGGTACGACTCATGACCTAGGGTACGACTTAAGCACCCTAACCTATCCACTCTAGAGATACTAAAATGTTGTGGTTTTCCAACTGGTCTAAGGTCTATGTGTTTTAACTTTATACCACTTTGATAGGTAAGTATAGATACAAGTTAGCACCTCAACATACACCAAATAAATCTTTACTTAAGTTAGAAACAAAACACTACAAGGATACAACACAACACGCATAGGATGATTACTAACGATCAATAAAAAATTATACAAGGCTATATTCTTGGGTTTTTAATTTATGATGCTATGCATATACCCAATAAGTACGGAGGATGATTATTGATGTGCCTATGAGTGCATCTACCGGTTCGATTCTAGATAGCCCTATGTATGGCAATTATAGTTATTTATGCTCATGTGTAGTTATGTATAAGGTTGATACTAGAGAGGCCAGTTATAGTTTCTAGTGATAAAGATATAAAGTGGTATAGTTGTTGATTTAAGATTGAAAAGATGTGTAGTGGTGAATATTAATTAAGAGGTTAATAATGACTTGTGGATATTTAATCCTAGTAATATTGAGAACTAGTGTTATTGACGACTAGTAATAATGATGATTAAGCTAGAATGATGTTTAGCATAATTGAAGGCATATAGTAATGATAATTAATTGTTAATAATGATTTTGTCAATGATTATAACTAGTTTCCAAATGAGTATATGTGGATTAGTGATGTCAGTTACCAAATGGTACTTAGCCAATAAATTGAATAGTAAATAATTGGTGATTTGTGGTTATTGGGACAATGGTGATTAGTGAGCTTGTGATGGCTAGAAATAAATATTGGGTAGTTGATAAATATGGCTTAGTGATGAATTTTGGTTATGTGCTAGGTATTGACTAGTTGTTAACCAATGAATAGTGATTATGTGGTGAATATTTCATAAATAACAACTAAAGGTTATATAGTGACTAATGAGTAATTGGATTAGTAAATAAGTATTTTCTAGATAATAAAGAGCTATTAGTGCATATAGAGGATATAGTTGTCTAAATAAAGGTATTTTTATGGTTATAAATATATTGTCATGCGTTGTTCAATTATGAAAGTTGTTGATAATTGAGAAAGGTTGGTGAACTTCCAATTGATATCCATTTCGGAATGTTTGTAAATTGACCAATTCATGGTAAGAGTGGAATGATGGTTGACTAAATAATGGGGTTTGGATATATTGTTGATTATATTCCCTTACATTTATCTTGGGTGTACTCTACAGAGGTATGGGTGATACGGGCATGAGAAGTTTAAAACCGTTTATTAGGAGACAAACTCGAGAATTGCAAATCCTTCAAGGCTTATTCATAAAGATGGACATGCGTGAATATGTTTTTAGTCCCTCCAAGGGGTTTGACATTTGGAAGTGTGAACACAGGTGTTTGACTAATAACTTCACTTTAAGGTATTTTAGCAATTTCATGCATGGGTCATTTTTGGGTCAATTTTGTACTAGACATAAACAGCTACTTATTAGGGTTATTTTTTCCTTAGTTTGTTTTTTATATTGAATGAATATTGCTCTTTAGAGAGTATTGGTGAAACTTGTGTTGAATGTTTGTTTAAAAATGTGAGTTTTGAGGATATTGAATCCCTCTTGGTACACGTCAGAAATTGGTGTTTGAATCTATTAGTATTAAGGGTTTTTGAGTTTGATACACTCATTGGTTCTTAATTCCTTATAATTTCTTATGTCAATTTACCTATCTTTTTTTCTTGCATCGATTATTTTTCGTTTCCTTAGATAGTTTCTATCTGTTGTATCTCGATATGTATCATTTGGTATTAGAGATTTCATTCCACCGAAGTCAATCTTAGGTTTGCTATCTTGAAAGTCACAAAAAAAAGTGTCAAAAAATGAAAATCCCAAAAAAATAGTTTATTCTTATTTTACCCCTAGGCCAAAACTTTTAAGTTTAGATTTTTATGTCATTTTGTATTTATAATATTAGATCCTTGTACCCTAACACTATTAGAGTCTAGATCTCGAATTTGAGCTTATTCCGGGTTGATTTAAGTCATCAACCATTATTGAGCTTTAGTTACAGAAACTTGAAGGTGGGTTCTCAAATATGGAAGGTTATTGTTGAGGTTTTGGACTTAAACATATGCTTGTTGTGTATGGGAGTTCAACGTGAGCTTGAATCATGAAATATTGTCCGATTCTCAGGTCTTTTGCTTGAGGGTCAACTTTGAATGTTATTGGTATTCTTCATAATCTTCATATATTATTCAAGAAGAACATTTAAAAAGTGAGTGTTTGATCCAAAAAGGAGGTGAGAGAAGGAGTAGTACTTGTTTATTCGAAAGAATATTTGTAGTCTTCAAAAGAAAGAAAAGAATCAAAAAGCATCGGAAAGGATTATTCTTTAGGAAGAGACAAATGAGAGTACAAGAAGGGGACCACAAGAAAATTAAAACTCTCTTGAGCTTGAAAGATCAATTGAAGGGTCCAATTCTTTGTATTTCTTCTATCCATTGCAGTATATAAGACCTCCAAGATTAAGATTGATTGAATACAAATTGGAAACAAGTAATTCCCAAAATGTCAACCAATATCAAACATCATTTTGAGGCAGCCATGCCACTCAACCCGTCCAATTTATTTGAGCTCAAATTTATATTCTTAGTTTCTTTTCTTTAATTCTTAGGTTTATTTTTCTTGATTCTAATGATAATTAGCAACTAGTAATCACCTACTTAGTTGTGAATTAGTTTTGAATCCATTTTCTTTCGTTGTCTTCTTTCTTTGTATACTTTTCTTGTTTTTAATTCATCGTAGCGCCTTGGCTCAAGTCCGTACGAGATTTTTTGGAGTTACTCAAATGAAAATCCATTCCAGACAAGAGTAGATATCATCCATTAAGTTCTCACAGAGTATAAACAAACATTCAACACTTGTGAATCCAAGTGTGAGGCAAGCAAGGTGAGTAGAGTTGTGAGGATATTTCTTTGAGCTAATGAGTTTGTTGTTTTAGTTGGTTTATTTTCTTAGGTACCATCAAAACTGAAGGATAAACATCATAAACCATGGAAAATAATGCTACTAATACTATCTTGGCCTCTCTTAAAGCTATCAACTATAGCATTGAAAGACTACAAATGGATGTGTCTACTATAAGTGGAAGGTTGGATCACATTGAAAGTCAAAGAAACTCCCATCCCTCCACTCCTCAAAACTACCATGCTTCCCTAAGTGGACATGCTCAAAAATCTTCCACTACCATTACCCCAAAAACCTTCTACCAAAATTTTAATCCAACAAGGCCTCCATAAAATTTCACCACCCAAAATACCACTTATCGTTAAACCCAACATCCCATGAGACTACTTCATCCTCAACTCAATCAAATCCAATAAGAAGAACTAGAAAGCCAAATAACCCAATCTATACCACATTTGATTCCTCCAGTCCAAGCTTCGCTTAACCAAATGCCTCAACCTCCACTAAATCTAATTCACCCATTCCAAACTCCACTTAACCAAAACCAACCCATCCATGTAGAAGAAGATGGTAGCGAGGAACAACTTGAGGAGTATGGAGCATATAATGATGCTTGCATAATGGAAGGAGAGATGAGAGGTATACATATAGATCAAATAGGATTTAAAGGTCAAGGAGAAAGATTTGGTCCAATGCTTTATGGTAGAGTAAATGCTAGAAACTGACCCCAAGATTGAGATGTGGGAATCAATTCCATCAAATTTAGTCTTCCGACCTTCAAAGAAGAGAGTGATCCTAAAGCTTATCTCACATAGGAGTCATCTTGTGAAAGGATCTTTCAAGTCAATGATCTCACCAAAGTGAACAAGAGTGGTTATACCATAGGCCATTTTGAAGGTTATGCCAATACGTGGTGGGATTATGCCAAGAGTTTTGGACATTTATTGAATGAGGGACAACCCCCTCTATGGTACTTATTTAAAGGACTTATGAGGCAGTGGTATTTTTCAGAGAGTTATAGACATGAGCTCCTTGCCAAGTTATACAACTTGAGACAAGGTAGCAAGAGTGTCATGGCTTATTATGATGAGTTCCATCAATTGAATTTTAAGATTGATCACCGAGGGGAACAAGTAATCCATGAAATCAAACGCTTTAAGGTTGGTTTGAACAAAGACATCTTCTCAAGCATGACTCTTCACAAGTTTGAGTCCATAGATGGTATTTCTAAGCGGCCTTTGAAATTGAAAGGGAGATCAAATAAAAGGCGACCTACAAATCAGAGGGTCATCCATCAACTCCTACTTGGGTTAAGAATAAGGAGCTAGCTCAATCATACATGGGTTGGAACAAGAAAAAGGATTACAAGTTAAGAAACCCTTAGTGAAGAACATTCCAAAGTACCCTTCAAGAAATGAAGGTAACAAGTATCCTACTTCTAATCTTAAAGGATTCCAATGTTTTCACTGTCAAGGGTGGGGGCATAAGGTAAATAAATGTCCCAACCAACAAAATATGATCCTTAGGGAAGAGAAATTGTATTATATAAGAGAAGAGGTGGGATTAGAAGAGGATTAGAATAATGACAAGTCTTAAGATGGAAATTAGGTAGAAGATGAGATACAAGAGTATGGATATGAAGAAGATACATATCCGTAAGGTGGTGAGCTTGAAGTATCTAACTTTTTGGTAAGGCGAGTCATGTTTAAGGCTTTGGATGATCCGAGTCAAAGGGAGAATCTTTTTCATCTCAAATGTCTTATTAAAGGAGATGCATGTTCAATGATAGTTGTAGTTTTACTAATGTTTCTAGTACCACTATGGTTAATTTCTTGAAGCTACCCACTACCACACATACAAGTCATTACAAACTCCAATGGTTAAAATAATATGAAGAGTTTAAGATAAATCAGCAGTTGTGATTCGGTTCAAGGTAGGTAATTACTAAGATGAGGTCATTTCTGATGTGATCCCAATGCAAACGTGTCACTTATTATTAGGAAGGCCTTGGAAATATGATCGGTCTAAGAATGATGGAAGAACCAACTGGTATTTTCTTAAACTAAATGGTCAAAAGTTTAAACTCCATCCTCTCTAACCTTCATAAGTGAATAAAGTCCACCAAAATCTGAGTGAATTAAAGGAGAAAAAGAAAAAGAAAAGGGAAGAGAAAGCTAAGGGAAGGGAAGGTAAAGAAGGAGAGGAAGCAATACAATCAAATGGAAAGGAGTCGATAGTTATGTTAGCTAGGAAGAAGGATCTCTTCAAGGAGAATGGTGACAAAACACCCATGCTTCTTCTAGCCTATGTTTTTAATACTAACCCCTATACTTCTTCTATCCCCTATTCTATCTCCTTTGTTTTGCATGATTTTAAAGATATGTTCCAAAAGGAACTTCCACAAGAGTTACCCCTACTTCGAGGAGTTGAGCATCAAATAGACTTTATGTCGGCTGTCAATTACCTAACAAACCAGCATATCAAAGTAACCCTATGGATACCAAAGAACTTGAAAGGCAAGTTGAGGAACTTCTCAACAAAGGATACATCAAGGAAATCATAAGTCTATGGTTGGTCCTGGTGCTGTTGGTGCAAAAGGAAGATGGGACATGGCGCATATCTGTGGACTATCGAGCCATTAATAAGATCACGGTAAAGTATAACCACCCTATTCCCTAATTAAATGATATGCTTGATGAATTGAATGGTTCATGTGTGTTTACAATTATTGATCTTAGGAACGTCTATCACTAAATAAGAATACAACTGGGTGGTGAATGGAAGAACTCCTTCAAGACCAAGTTTGGTCTTTATGAATAGATGGTCATACCATTTGGCCTCACTAATGTTCCTAATAATTTCATGTAGTTAATGAATCATGTGATGAAAGTGTTCATAAGGAATTATGTTATGGTGTACTTTGATGATGTCCCAGTTTGTAGTAAATCCCTGGAAAAACATGTTTTACATTTTCAAAGTGTATTTGAAGTACTTAGAAAGGAAAAGTTGTATGCTAATCTTGAGAATTGCTCTTTTGGTGTGAATGAAGTTGTGTTTTTGGGATTTGTTGTAAACTCAATAGGAGTTAAGGTTGATGAATCTAAGATAGATGCTCTAAAGAATTAGCTAACTCCAAAATCCATTAGTGAAGTATGAAGCTTCCATGGGTTGGCTAGTTTTATAGGTGGTTTATCAAAGGATTTATTACCATCATTGCTCTCTTAACAGAGATCATTCAAAAAGACAAACCTTTCAAATTGGGTGAAGAGCAAGCCAAAGCATTTGAAACCTTGAAGCCCGTGCTTATTTCCACCCCGTTGTTGCCATTACCTAATTTGATAAGATATTTGAAATTTAATGTCATGCAACTAAAGTAGGAACATGTGTTTTCTTAATGAAAGATCTTAAACCTATTGTCTATTTTAGTGAGAAGCTGAAGGGCACGACTCTAAATTATTCCACTTATGATCTAGAGTTATACTCTTGATTCGAGCCATGGGTAATTGGCAACATTACTTGTGGCCCAAATAATTTGTGATCCAACAGACCATAATCCTTGAAACATCTTAGGCCCCAAGGTAAGCTAAACAAACGGCATGTAAAGTGAATTGAATTCCTAAAAACCTTCCCTAATGTCATTCAATACATAAAGGGAAAAGAAAATGTGGTTGTCGATGTATTATCAAGGAAACATGTGCTCATTTTTACATTGTCTTCCAAATTAATAGTATTCGAGAGTCTTAAGATAATGTATCCTGAGGGTCCGATATTTTCACCTATATTTTGGGATTGTGAAAAGTGGGGCAGGGAAAGATGGATCAAGGATGGGTTTTCAACTCCCTATTCTAAGTTTGATGGGTATTTGTTCAAAGAAAGAAGGTTGTTTGCGCCTTCTAGTTCTTGGCTAGAATTATTTGTGAGAGAGTCACATGATGGTGGTTTGATAGGACACTTTGGGGTTGAAAAGTCCCTCAGGATCCTAGAGGAACAATTCTATTGGCCTAAGATATGTGATGATATTGCTAGGATTTATGGCCAATGCATGGATTATTGAGTGCCAAATCATGTCTCCTCCCTTAATGGTTGTATACTCCACTTTCCACTCCCCTACACCCATGGATTGACATCTTTATGGACTTTGTTTTAGGATTTCCAACGAAAAGAGAGGTAGGGATAGCATTTTTTATGGTGGTTGACCGGTTCTCAAAGATGGAACACTTTATCCCATGTTCTAAGAGTGAGGATGCATCTAGTGTGGCCATATCATTTGTTGAGCATGTTGTTAAATTATGTGGGATCCCTTGGATCATTGTTAGTGATAGGGACTCCAAGTTCCTTAGTCACTTTTGGAAGTCGATGTGGGGTGCTTGGTACGAAATTGCTATTCTCAACTTCTTGCCACCCACAATCGATGGCCAAATAGTAGTAAATAGGACCTTGGGTTCTATACTACATTTTATAGTTATAGGTAAGATGACTTATTGGGAGGATCACCTACCCTTAGTCGAGTTTACTTATTAGCATTTTATCCATTCGACTACTGGCATAACCCCCTTTGAGTGTGTGTACGACCTAAATACCCTTACCCCTTTAGATCTAACCCCTTGTCTAGTGATCTTGTCTTGAGTTTAGATAGAAACAAAGAGTAGAAGTGTAAGACCCCGCAAAATCCTAAGCTTAACTCAGTCCTTTAAAGCTTATTAAGGGGTCCCAGACTTGGAAAATTTTAGCTAAGTATTCAAACTTGGTGTTATTTTAGCCTTCATAGGTTGGAAACTCTATTTCACGAACCTTATGACCTTAAAGTAATGATTTTTAGGTTGAATCATGATCAGGAATATTAGTGGGTGTTCCCAAACAAGTTTTAGATTTTTTGGACTTCATTTGGACTATATTTGGAAACTCAAACCAGTGGATCGATGCGATCTCGATGTGCCCCATTGCCCATCACATCGATGAATATTTTTATCCAGCTCCCCAGTAAAAGTCCCAGTGAACAAACACGGACTTGACGCGGTGTGTTGGCCATAGCGTTGACCCCATTGATGTGATATGTTGGTCCGCGCATCACTAATTTAGTTTTCAGTAATTAAAAGCTACATTCCTCAGGGGTATTTGGGTTTTCTACCCACATTTATCAGCTCAAAAACACAAAATTAAGCCCCTTTTAAGGAAAATTCATTCTCTATTCAGAAATTACTCAAGAACAAAAGCCCTAGGAGATCAAATTTCAAAGACAAGGCTTAAGATTTCACCATCATTCTTCAACAATTTAGCAATCAAGGTATGTCAAGTATTCATCCAAGGGTTTCCTTCCACCCTTGGAGTTCAAGCACCTTTTTTTTACTACAAGTTAATAAGTTTGATGAATTTCATGGTTGAATTTGAATGTGTTCATGACTACCATATAAATGGGGTTTCTAGTTCATGATTCAATTGCAAAACGCATACAAAATTATTTGTTATATGTGTTTTACTGTGTTAATTCATGCTAAAACCCTCCAAATTGTGAATTTGGTATTTGAAATTATGATGCTTGCATGTTTTTTAGTATTATGTGCACTTACTATGTCCTCCGAGTGTTTGTTGATTTGCTCATGTAAGTTGAATCGTGAAATTATATCATGTTAGAATGTATTCAAGTTTATGTCATGCAAGTGTTTTGTAGAATGTCCCAATGAGGGAATGATGATAAAGTAATTAGCTATCGTGTATCAAGATTATGCTATGTCTTATAATTTTGCTATTGAGTCCTGGGGGTATCCAATACCTAACAATTTAATTGTTTACCGAGAGCCATGTTCAGTCACAGAATAGTATCAGTCATGTCATGATCTGTAGAATTTAGTTAGTTATAGAACTCAGGAAAGATCAGTAGTACTCAGTCAGTTAATAGAATTTAGTAGTATTCCATAAATCTAAGAAATCCAATAAACTCAGTTTAGTTCAGTTATACAATACGATTAGTAATAGTTCAGTCCAGCCTAGAATGGTTTTGATTTCAGTCTAGTGTCTATTCAGTTGGTAGTAGGATTCAGCACCGAGTGAACCAAAGGATAGGGACTTGCCTGCCAGTATAGGGTGTGATCCTTAGAAGCAATCCTTACATTCTAGAACTAAGTAGCCAGTATAGGTTGAGACATCAACCTGCCAGTTGAGGGTTGATGAGGTATTTTAACCTACCAATTGAGGGTACCACCATTCTCACTCAGAGCACCTATCAGATGAGGGTGACTCAGTTTTTTTTTACTCGTGGCACAGTACTGACACCTATCCAACTGGGGTAAAAGGTTGGACCCCAATTATTTTAGAGAGAAGCATGTCGGTAAGATGATTACCTCCCACAATCTCAGTTTAAGTCTTCAGAATAGAACTTAGTTTAGTTCTACAGAATCAGGACTGTAAGATATAGTCACTCAGTTCAGTACGGAACTCAGCATAGTTCCATAGAATCAGGACTACAAGATACAGTCATTCAGTTTAAAATATTATAGTATCAGTAAACTCAGATAGCAGTAAATCAATGATTCAGAACTCAATATCCATTGTTATCACGACCTCAGTTATAGTTTGTGTGTTCATGCATGTACTCTCATTCAGTTATTTTCATGTTATTCAGTTAGTATTGTTCATTTATATGAACCCATGTATTTCAGCAGACCTCACTTTGCATACCAGTACATTCAAAGTACTGGCGCATACTTTTCTTTTGTGCTATGATATTTTATATCATAGGTTCAGATGCATGGGCTCCCAATTATATTTAGCAGCTGATATATTTAGTAGTCAGAGTTAGTGGTGAGTCCTTATATTCTGAGGACATGGTTATTACTTTAGCTTTTCAGTTTATTTTAGTAGTTCGGAGTTAGTTAGGGACTTGTCCCATCAACTCCTTAATCAAATAGTTAGAGGCTTCTTCAGACTAGAGTATTTTTTCGACAAATATTCAGTTTTGGGTATTGATATACCGTATTCAATATTTATTTATAGTGTTGAACCTTATGGCCAGTTGCTGCATAATTTTTGCATTTTTAAAGTATTATTATTCAGTTGTTGCAGCAGGTACCAGTCATGGATTAACTTGTGGTCCTTCGGGATTATAAGCACCATGTAATGTCTGAGGTATAGACTTGGGGCATTACAAACTTGGTATCAAAGCCTATGGTTCAACAGAGTCCTATAAAGTCTGAAAGCCTCATCTAGTAGAATCTTGTGCATGGGTATGTAGCAAGCCACACTTATGGACAGAAGGCTATTAGATATTTTAGGAAAAATTTCCCTTCCTTTAGTATTCATATTGTGCGGATGAGCATGAGCTCAAGTTAAACTCTTACTATAATTTTTATCTTCCTTATACTTCTAGAACATGCCTTCTAGAGAAGCTAACGAGAAAAGTATTGAAAATCAACCAGCCCCTCCGCCCGTTCAGGAAGATCCCCTGAATGAGCATGTCTCCCACTCTAAATTTAGAGCTGCTTTCACTGCCTTAGCTTATTCAATAGCTGCTCAGAACAATCAGCTAGCTATTACTATTAAGTCTTATGGTTCATGCTTCAAAGAGTGAGGAGAAGAGGCATAGGAAAGAGGGGAGAAAGAATAAAAGGGCTAGAATGTCTAGGACATAAAGTCGCCGAACAAATCCTGTTTGGCAGAAGTGTGACAGAAACCACTAGAGTATCTACACAGCTGGTAGTGATACGTATTTCGAATGCAGCAAGCCAAGCCATAGAGTCAGAGATTGTCCTCATGTGGGTTCACAGTGTCAACATAACCATCCCCCATCTTAGTCTGGTCGCCTAAATTAGTATGTGGCCTCTTCCAGTGCCACCAGTGGACAATGCCAAATGAGTCTTTATGCACTTTAGTCCCGATAGAATTAGGAAAGTTCTCCTGATGTGGTCACTGGTACATAAAATTTTACCATTTACATGTCCATGTTTTGCTAGATCTAGAAGCTTCTTTGTCCTTTGTAACTCCATATATAGCTGTTGATTTCAGAGTCAGTCTCGAAATCCTAGAAGAGCCTTTCCAGTCTCTAACCTAGTGGGTAAATCAATCATATCCCAATGGGCATACAGGATCTATCCAGTTATGGTATCTCAGAAATTTACATCAGCAGACTTAGTCGAATTAGAGATGGCCGATTTTGATGTCATTATTGGGATGGATTGGCTTCATTCCTACTATGACTCAGTCGACTGTACAAATAGAATTGTCTAATTTTAGTTCCCAAATGATCCCATCCTAGAGTGGAGAGGTAGAACTTTAGAACTAAGGGGTCAACATGTTTTCTACCTTAGGGCAAGGAAAATGATATCTAAGGGATGTCTACCATCTCGTTTGAGTCTAGGACTTTATATCAGAAACCCCTACTCTTGATTCTATATCAGTAGAATATGAATTCCTAGACGTGTTTCCTAAAAATCTTCTCAAAGTTCTTCCCAAAAGGGAAATCGACTTCGGAATAGACCTTCTTCCAGATATTCATCCCATACCTATTTTTCCCTATATAATGGCTCCAGAAGAACTCAAAGAATTAAAAGAACATTTGAAAGATCTCCTAGATAAGGGATTCATCAGACCTAGTGTGTCTCTGTGGGGTGCACCAGTTCTATTTGTGTGTAAGAAAGACAGTTCTCTCAGAATGTGTATAGACTACCTTCACCTAAATAAAGTCACGATCAAGAACAAGTATCCACTTCCCAGAATGTGACCCATGCTATACCCCTAACAATCAGCTAAATTCAAATTATATTATGTATATCCTTAGTTTAGGCCTTTTGATAAATCCATGGTGTTTTTATTCTATTCCTTAAGCTTCCGTTATGCGTCAAGTTCAGCATACTATTCATTCATGATTTAGGTCCTCATTTTTTAACCCTTTAGTGGACTCTCCTTATAAAATAATATAGTGATGAGTGATTTCTTAGATGGGAGAGAGTAAATGTTTCATGATAAGGAAAGATTTTTGCATTCTTATTTTACATGAGGCTGTAGTTATGAGAATAGGCTTGAATGTTAGGGTAGCGTGCTAAGTAAATGGCTAGCAATAAGTTGTATTTAGCTATTAAAGGGAGAGAAATCAGAATTTTTCATGAGATGATAAGTAGAGAAAATACCAAATCTGAGTGTCTATTCAGATCCTCGATTTATGTTAGTCTCCATCACGTTGTTATCAAACTTGATAGTCAGTTCCAGTACAAGCTCAATTACAGTCCCAGTTACAGTCTTAGCTACAATCTTAGTTATCTTCTTAGTTACAGTCTCTGTCATAGTCTCAGTCCAGTAATCAGATCAGAAACTCAGTTCAGTTTCAAGTTTGCTTGACCATAGTATATAGTTATCTGTTAGTCAGTTATCATTATTTTAGTACCTTAGTTTACATAATATTTTAGAATCATGTTATACGCTTGGTCTTGCATTCTCAAATAATACAGTTTTCATGAATTCAAACTCAGTTATCTCCTATTACACAGTCAGTCCTAACCTCATATGTATAGTACTCTATAGTTCTAGTCTAGCTTTCAGACTAAGCGCAATCCAATATTACATGACCAAGTATTCAGCTATCAATCATTCAGATAATCAGATAAGTTAGTATATTTATGTACTCGTGCTCAACACCCATGTGAATATTTTCAGTAGTCTCACATGATGTGCTATACTAAGGTAGAGAGTATAGTTGAGAAAGTATTCAAAGGATATGTCTAAGCTTGAAAATTTATAGTTGCAGTGCATAAGGCTTAGACACTTAATCTGAGATGATGTTTCATAGGCCCCGACTCATATTACAAAATTTTAGCCAGGATATGATTTTCTTATTCAGCTATTTTATTCAACCATGCTAAGACTCCTTTCTCCCTAAATCCACTAGAACTCTATAGAAAGAGTTTAAAAGAAAGGCAACAGTTTAATATAAGTTTTTAGCATAAGTTAGTCTGTAAAACCAGTAATTTAGTTTAGCAGTTAGGTAGACAATGTTCCTATGGTTGGGTTTCCCATCCTTCCATCTAGTCGCACTATCCAAAGTCTCATAAATGTAACTATTCCAAGATCAAGAAACCATATGGTTGTGAGTTCAGCTCAATTCGGGTGTCATGCCTCAAGTTTCAGATCCCCCATATACAGTCACGATTCAGTTTGTAGTTTTCCTGTGCATCGCCTCAGTTTTTCCTTAGTATCTCAGCCAAGTCAGTATTCTTCAAAGGACATAATGTCCCAAGGGGGAGAGGCACTATAATCCCCTCGAGCTTTCATGTCATAAACTTCCCAGTTTCTCTTCATATAATAAATCTAGTTTGGAATAATGCGTACTCATGAGTGGACCCTAAAGTTCCAATTTTTGTCGTAAGTCATGTATTCAAGGGACTCAGTTCAGTTCATGATATTTAGTTCATGTATCACATTTCAGGATCAGTTATGTTCTCATGTTCCCATTCATGCATGTTTAGTAACTGATCTAAGGTTCATCAGTATTATCAGCTTAAGGTAACAGTCTTTCTTAGATTGGCTTAGTCCATGTTCAGTTACAGTTATAATCTTAGTATCCATTACCGTTACATATTCAGTCATGCATTCACGAATCAATTCAATCATGTACTCATGTATCAGATATGCATGTTCAGTTTGAAAACTAAATTTATCAGTAGTTTCAATCAAGTGTTCCATGCATCAGATATGCATTTTCAGTGTGTAAGCTCAGTCTATCAGTTTTTCTTAGTTTAGTCAGTCTCATTCAAAGAGGAATGTTCCCAAGTTGGAGATATTATAAGACCCCGAAAAATCCTAAACTCAGTCCTTTAAAGCTTGTTAAGGGGTCCCAAACTTGAAAATTTTAGCCAAGTATTTACACTTAGTGTTATTTTAGCCTTCATAGGTTGGAAACTCTATTTCTTGACCCTCATGACCTTAAAGTAATGATTTTTAGGTTGAATCATGATCAGGAATGTCAATGGTTATTCCCGGACAAGCTTTTGATTTTTTAAACTTTATTTGGACCACATTTGAAAGATCAAACTAGTGGATCGATGGGATCTCAATGGCCGCATCGCCCATCGTGTCAACGAATATTTTTCTCTAGATCCCCAGTGTAAATTCTAGTGAAACAATACGGACTCGATGTGGTGTGTTGGCCATAGCGTTGACCCCATCAACATGACGCATCAATCTGTGCATTACTAATTCAATTTTCAGCAATTAAAAGATGCATTCCTCAGGGGTATTTGGGTCTTTTACCCACAATTATCAGCCCCAAAACATGAAATTAAGCCCTTTTAGAGACAAAATTCATTCTCTATTTAAAAATTACTCAAGAATAAAATCCCTAGGAGATCAAATTTCAAACTCTAGGATTAAAATTTCACCATCATTCTTCAAGAATTTTGCAACCAAGGTATGTCAAGTGTTCATCCAAGGGTATCCTTCCATCCTTGGAGTTCAAGCACCTTTCTTTTACTATAGGTTAATGAGTTTGATGAATTTCATGGTTGAATTTGAATGTGTTCATGACTACCATGTTAATGGGCTTTCTAGTTCATGATTTAATTGGGAGATACATACAAAATTATTTATTATATGTGTTGTACTATGTTAATTCATGCTAAAACCCTCCAAATTGTGAATTTGGTGTTTGAAACTATGATGCTTGCATGTTGTTTAGTACTATGTGCACATACTATGTCCTCCACGTGTTTGTTGAATTGCTCATTTCAGTTGAATAGTGAAATTATATCATGTTAGCATGTATTCACATTCATGTCATACAAGTGTTTGCTAGAATATTCCAATGAAGGAATGATGATCAAGTAATTAGCTATCATGTTTCAAGATTGTGCTATGTATTATAATTTATGCTATTGAGTCCTAGGGGTATTCAATACCCAATAATTTAGCTATTTACCTAGAGCCATGGTCAGTCACAGAATAGTATTAGTCATGTTATGATCAGTAGAATTCAGTTAGTTACAGAACTTAGGAAAGCTCAGTACTACTCAGTCAGTTAATAAAATTCAATAGTATTTCATAAATACGTGGAACCCAGTGAACTCAGTTAAGTTTAGTTATACAGTACGATCAGTAACAATTCAATCTAGCCTAGAATGGCTTAGAATTCAGTCCAGTGTTTATTCAGTTAGTAGTAGAATTCAACACCGAGTGAACCCAAGGATGGGGAATCACCTGCCAGTAGAGGGTATGATCCTTAGAAGCAATCCTTTTATTCCAGAACTATGTAGCCAGTGCAGGTTGAGAAATCAACCTACCAGTTGAGGGTTGATGAGGTATTTTAACGTGCCAGTTAAGGGTATCACTATTCTCACTCAGAGCACCTGCCAGATGAGGGTGACTCAGTTTGTCTTTACCCATGGCATGATACAGATACCATTCCAACTGGGGTTATAGGTTGGACCCCAATTAGTTAAGAGAGGGACATGTCAATTAGATGATTACCTTCCACAGTCTCAGTTTTAGTCTTCAAAATAGAACTCAGTTCAGTTCTATAGAATCAGGTCTGTCAGATACAGTCACTCAGTTCAGTATGGAACTCCACATAGTTTAACAAAATCAGGACAGCCAGATACAGTCATTCAGTTAATAGTATTACAGTATTAGTAAACTCAAATATCAGTAAACCAGTGGTTTGAAACTCAGTATCCACTGTTATCATGACCTCAATTACAGTTGACGTATTTATGCATGTACTCTTATTCAGCTATACTTATATCATCCAGTCGGTATTGTTCATGCATATGAACCTATGCATTTTAGCCTACCACACTTTTCATACCAGTACATTCAAAGTACTGACGTATACTTTTCTTTTACGCTATGATGTCTTATATCATAGGTTCAGACGCACGAGCTCCCTATCATATTTAGCAGTTCAGATATTCAGTAGTCAGAGTTACTGGTAATTCCGTATAGTCTGAGAATGTGGTTATTACTTCAGCATTTCAGTTCATTTCAGTAGTTCAAAGTAAGTTGGGGACTTATCCCATCAACTCTTTATTCAGACTGTTAGAGGCTTCTGCAATCTAGAGTATTTTTTAGATGGATATTTAGTTTTGGATATTGATATACCATATTCAGTATTTATTTATAGTATTGAACCTTATGGCCAATTTCTGCCTAATTTCTATATTTTTATAATATTTTTATTTAGTTATTGCAGTAGATACCAGTCATGGGTTAGCTTGTGATTTTTCGGGATTATGAGAACCATATAGCATCCAGGGTAACCATATAGCATCCAGGGTACACACTCAGGGATTTATAGGATGCTATATAGAAATTGCATGAAAAAGTAAGACTCTGCATTGAGAAGAGAAACAAAGAAGTTGCTAAGAGGGCCAACAAAGGGTGAAGAAGGCTTGTGCTAAAACCGGATGATTGGGTGTGGATGCACCTTAGAAAGGATCTATTTCAAACACAAAGAAAATCAAAGTTGATACTGAGGGGTGATGTCCCCTTTTAAGTGATTGAAAGGATCAATGATAATCCATAAAGCTCGATCTTTCTCCAGAATACCAAGTGCACAACATATTCAATGTGTGTGACCTCTCACTAATTAACACCATTGAGGGTGATAAAGCTATGAATTTGAGGTCAAATTCTTCTCAAGATGGAGAAGATGATCTGAGCATGAGGAGTATAAGACCATTTACAAGGACCCAAGATTGGGAATTGCAAATCTTTCAAGGGTTATTCATGAAGATGGACATGTGTGAATATGTTTTTAGTCCCTCCAAGGGGTTTCACATTTTGAAGTGTGAATGCACGACATTTGATTAATAATTTCACTTTAAGTGTATTTTAGTAATTGCATGCATGGGCTATTTTTGGGCCCATTTTGTACTAGACTATAAATAGCTGCTTGTATGATTATTTTGTCCTTAACTTGTTTTGATATTGAATGAATATTTCTCTTGAGAGAGTATTAGTGAAACTTGTGTTAAATAATTGTTTAAAAATGGTGGTTTTGAGGGTATTGAATCCCTCTTGGTCCACATAAGTTATTGATGTTTGAATCTATTAGTTTTAAGGGTTTTAATGGGACACTGTGATGAGTTCTTTACTTTATGCACCAGTTGGCATATGGGAGCCAACCTTGTACTTATGATTTCTTATTTGATGCTTTATGATACTTTATTATTCTAAATTGTCCAATTCTTATGTACAACATTATGGGCATGCATTGGTGCCTAATGTTATATTATTATTCTAATATTTATTACTTGTTATGTACAATGATATTGGTATGTGTTATTGTCTTATGTTATATTGTTATTCCATTTTGATTACTTTTTACATACGTTAATGATGAAGATGATTCAAGTTTGATTATGTACCTTGACTTAGTTATGATTATCATAAATTATATCATCTTTATATCATGACATAGCTCAATTAGATGATGATTCTATAACACCTCATATTTTTGGGTTTTACAAAATTCCTGGGATTTTGCACTCACTTCCCTGGTTATGACTGGACCCAATAAGTTGTAAGGTGTCCTGATGATTCATTAGGATAAGTCATAACCAAATCAATAAGTTTGTGGCTTCATTCCTGCTCTGAGTATGAGTGTATCACTAAGATCTATAAGGATATGTCACGAATGATTCTGAGTAATCATAGGGTATTTATTGTAAGTCCAAATTTGGGTTCTGCATTGACTACGACTGGCCCCTATGAGTCGTAAATTCCCATTATGAGTGGTGTCATTGAGTCGTATGGATAATAATATAGGGTGCCTTAGTCTTACTGCCTTGGCTACGACTTATGGTGATGAGTCACAAGGAGTGGCTACGAGTCAAGGGTTGACCCATAGTCAAAGGCGGTAATTTTTTAGTAGTTAAGTTCAGGGCATCCTGGATATTTCCTCTCTTACCCAAATTGAAACCCAAATCTTATAACCTAATTAGGGTATTATTAGCACTCATAAACAAATTAAGTAACTTCTCAAACACTCCAAAAGTCATTCTAAATTCCCACAAGCAAGCCAAGCTAGGGTTTCATCAAGTTTGTCATCTAAGGGCTCAAAGGTCAATTTCTCTCCAAATTTCTTGGTGTTTAAGGGATGTTACTCTTCCCACATTGTTAATTTTGTATAAACATGTGTTTTAATGTATTATTCATGAGATGTTTATGTTGGTTTTGAAACAAAGGTTGGGGTTTTTGAATGTTTGTTGTTGAACAATCTTTTCCTATGGTTTAGATATGATTAATCATGCTTTCAACATGATTTTGAACTTGAGGGTGCATGGGTACAATAAATGCACTAGGGAATTGTGATTTTACCAACCCTGTGACTTTTGAAGTGGTTATAACCCCAACCCCATAATATGAAATTGGAATTGAGTTATTAGAAATATAGGAATTTGTAAAATTGAACTAGTCCTGAATTATTGCATGATATAAAGAGGTATTTAAAACACAATAGTCTAATTTAATGAATAAAGGGTGTTGGTGTCCCCTACCTTTTATTAATGAACAAAGGGAGTTGTTTTCCCTTAGCTAATGGAAAATTATTTTGGCATATGGTTGTTACCTTACAAGTATAGCTGGTATGATGATACCACCAAAGTATGCTTTAATATGAAATATAGTTCATGAATGGGATATGATAAACATTTTAATTGGGTTCTAATAATTGTTGTGTAGATGAGTCATGAAAGTGGGGGATTGGGTGATCAACACTAAAAACTATATTTTCCAACGTAGGGGTTAAAGTGACCAGGAAGGTTTGAGTCACCCTCATTATTATTTCATAATTATGGAGGTTCAAGTCCATCGTAAATCATTTTATGATCGGGTGCTTAAGTTACCTTAGTACATAGTTAGGAGGTTTAAGTCTCTTGGACATATATATGAGATTATTCTCTAGTTTGTATGGCTACACGTATTAGGGCCTAACCAAGAGGTGAGAGCTAGGACCCATATAGCCCATGGGTACATGTTATGATGATTGAGTTACACAATCCGACATTTTGAAATACATGTTAAGCTTTTGTTCCTTATCTCGATATGTGATATATATATATATATATGTTTATGCATTTGAATATGTATATTGTTTTTTGAATGATTTTGAATTGTTGATTGTGTTATTATGTTATTATATTATCCTTATCCCTGAGTTATAGACCCTACTCTATGGGAATACACTTGGCTTCTTATTGTTGTTGTTGTTATCCCTGAGTTACATGCTATCATTCACCATGCTAATCATCTTCGGACACTGTATTCCCATATGATGCAGGAATTGGTCATACTTCTATTCCTCTTGCATAATGATTAGGATTTGGGATCAGCCGTGAGTTGACATTGAAGTGGTGAGCTTCCATAAAATAGAAGTCTAGATTTCATATTTTGTTCCTTTATGTCTCAAACTGTATAGACTTGTTTTGGATATAGTAGGTGGCATATCTCAATATTTTGTTGGTATTTAGTTTTGGTTCATTATTTAAAAGGCTTTGTTTGGACTACTGTGGTTATTAGAAAGTATAGATCAAGGGTTTTGCTGGTTGTGAATGGTTGGTTATGGATATGTAATAAAATTTTCTTAAGCTATTGCATGTTATCTTTTTATATGTTTTGAATTTATCCGACCATAAGATGTAGTGTGTTATGTTTGGTTTGGTGCGGGGAGTAATCTCCAGTCCATGTGGGACTTGCGAAACCCATCACGGCAAGGACCTAGTTTGTGTCGTGACAAAGATGGTATCAGACCCTAGGTTTGGTGTTATTGGGAGTCCAAAAAAGCCATGTAAAGTAGGGTCTCATTTATGGGTGAGTAGCACACCATACTTATAAGGAAAAGGCTATGTCACATTTAGGAATATTTCCCTTTCTTGTTGTTCTATTTCTTGCTATAGAGTCTATGGTCTTGAATCTTCTCTAATTCCCATGTGTTCTTTTTTCATATCATTCCTCCAAGAAGATTTAATGACTGTGTCAACTCTTTCATCTTGTCTAAGGACAATATGAATAAAGCTCATCCAACTCTAGGAGTTCAGACCCGATCTAGTGTTGCTGTTTTTGATTGCCCTGAAGAAGATCCGCCGGTTCCCCTATCCCTCCTCAGGCACCTCGAGCTAATGTATCTAATGATGAGTTTCAAAATTTGATTCATTTGCTTACCTAGTTGGTGGCCGCCCAGATTAGGCATCTTACTTCTATTGCTTTGTCATCTGAGGCCACTAGTGTTGGCCAATTCATGAGGTTGAGTCCTTTAATTTTCACTGGTTCTAAAGTTGAAAAAGATCCTAAAAACTTTATTGATGAGATAGAAAAGATTTGTGTAGTGCATGCTACTAATGTGGAGGTTGTACAGTTTATAGCCTATCAATTAAATGATGTAGCATACAAATGGTATAAGAAATAGGACCAATGTAGGGGTGATGATCTTAAGTTTGCTTTTTGGGGTGATTTTTCTAGTGCTTTCCTTGATTGCTTCTTTCTTTAGGAGTTGAGGGAGGTGAAGGATGTGGAATTTGTGAATCTAAACCAAGGCAGGACGTCGGTAAAGGAGTATGCCTTGAAGTTTCATCAGTTGTCATATTATTCTCCTAAATTGGTGTCTAGAATAAGTGCTAGAATAAGGAAGTTTGCTTTGAGGTTATCCCTTGAGTTGATCATGGAGATCAAGGATTCCTTGTTGAAAAAGGATATGGATATCTGTAGACTTGTGGTGTATATGCAACAAGTGGAGGAATAAAAAAAGAAAATAGAGATGAGTGAGAGGCAAAATAAGAAGTTTTATGATTTAAATTAGGGTGGAGATCAATAGCAGAGTAGTGAGATAGTGGAAAGTAGTCTAAGTAGTAGTGGGGCAATTTTGGTTCCTACTCTATAACGTGCTCCCAATCTGAAGCCATCAGGTGACTGTCATGCTCAGTATGATAATGGGTTCTAAGCACTAGGAGCCCAGTCATAGGTTAGTTTTACTCAAACCATTCTATCATATCTCTCTTGCAGATTTTATGGTCAGGTGCAATGTAGGTACTGCGAAGAAGGAAGGATCAAGTGCTTCAAGTGTGGTTAAATTGGTCATCTACGGAGGGATTGTCCTTCTAAGGTTACTTTTGGGGAAAATAAGATTCTTATTTCTACTTCATCTGCTCCTGCACCAAAGGGTGCTACTTCTATTTTTGGCTCCAGGACTGATTAACACTGTCTGTATGCTCTTGCCACTCGCTAAGATTGTGAGGTGTCCCCTAATATTGTTACTGGTACACTTAAAATCTTTTTTTGTGATATGTATTATCTACTTAATCTCAGGTCTATTCTCTCTTATGTGAGCCCTTATGTGGCTATTCATTTTGGTTTTGATCCTGAGTGCATTCTGAATTCTTTTTGTATATCCACCCTGGTGGCTAAATCCATAATGGCTAGAAGGTCCTATAGGGTTTGTGTGATGTCAGTTCATGGTAGGGATACCTTGGTAGATCTGATAGAGTTTTACATGCTAGACTTTGATGTGATTTTTGAGATGGATTGGTTGCATTCGTGTTATGCGTCTCTGGATTATCAGAACTGAAGGGTAATTTTTGATTTCCTAAATGATCTAGAAATTGAATGGGAAGGTAGTTCCCTAGTGCCTAATGGAAAGTTCATCTCATATCTTAGAGTCCAAAAATTGGTTTCCAAAGGATGCCTCTATCATTTAGTGTATGTTAAGGATTCTAGAGCCAAAGGTCCTTCTTTACAGACTATTCTTGTGGTCTGTGAATTTCTCGGGGTGTTTTTTGATGATCTTCCTGCGATTCCTCTCAATAGGGAAATTGATTTTGGGATCTATCTTCTTTCGAACACTCGTCCTATTTCTATCCCTCCTTATAGAATGGCTCCAGCTTAATTGAAAAAACTTAAGGAGTAATTGAAAGATCTTTTTGAGAAGGGTTTTATCTACCCTAGTATGTCTCCGTGGGGTTCTCTTATTCTTATCAAGCATAAGAAAGATCGTTCCCTTTGGATGTGTGTTAATTATCGCTAATTGAATAAGGTAACTATGAAGAACAAGTATTCACTTTCGAGGATTAATGATCTCTTTGATCAGCTCTGGGGTACTAAGTTCTTTTCCAAGATTAATCATTCGTATGGGTACCATTAGCTAAATATTATAGAGGTGGATATCCCTAAGACTACTTTTGGAATGCGGTATGGTCATTTTGAGTTTTTGTGATGTTCTATGGTTTGACCAATGCCTCAGCCACATTTATGGATCTTATAAATCGTGTTTTTCTTCATTTCTTGGACCTATTTGTCATTGTCTTTGTCGATGATATTTTGATATATTCCAAGAGTGAGGTAGATCATATTGATCACCTCCAGCTTATGTTACAGACCTTGAAGTATTAGCAAGTGTATGTATAGTTCTCTAGGTGTTAGTTCTAGTTAAATGTTATGACATATCTAGGTCATCTTGTTTCTAGTGAAGGGATCATGGTGGATCCACAGAAGGTTGTGATGATTAAGAAGTGTCCTATACCCACGACTCCATCTGATATTTGGAGCTTCCTGGGTTTAGTCGTTTACTATAGAATGTTTGTAGAGAGTTTCTCTTCTATTGCTACCCGGTTAACTAAGTTGACTCAGAAGAAGGTAGAATTCTTGTAGTTTAATGCTTGTGAGGGTAGTTTTGAGAAGCTAAAGGATAAGTTGACTTTGGATCTAGTCTTGACTCTACTCGAAGGTATAATAGTTTTGTCTTCTATTGTGATGCGTCTCGAGTGGGATTGGGTTGTGTGTTGTGCAGAATGGCAAGGTAGTTGGTTATGCCTTTAGACAGTTGAAAGTTTATGAGAAAAATTATTTGACCCATGATTTGGAATTACTAATTGTGGTGTTTGCATTATAGATTTGGCAGTATTATTTGTATGGAGTCCACATTGATTTTTATTCTGACCATAAGAGCCTGTGATATACGTTCACTTAGAAAGAATTGAATCTCAGGCAAAAGAGGTGGGTTAAGTTGCTAAAGGACTATGACATGAGTCTCCACTATCATCCAGGTAAAGTTAACATGGTTGCAGATGCTCTAAGCAGGTTGTCTATAAGAAGCTTGTCTCATGTTAATGAGGAAAAGTGGGATTTGATGAAAGATATTCACCATTTGGCTAATATAGGAGTCCATCTCTTGGATTCTTCGGATAGTAGTGTGATTGTTGAAGAGGTGGCATGGTCATCTTTTAGTGCTGAAGTATAGAAGAAGCAGGCGTTGGATCCTATTTTGATGCTAATAAAAAATAATATAGGTGGGAAGAAAGTGATGGTTTTTTAGACTGGTGGTGATGGTATCTTGAGGTACCAGGCAAGTTGTGTGTTCCCAATGTTATTGGGTTGCGAGGAAGAATTTTGGTTAAAGCTCATAAGTCACGTTACACTATTTATCCTAGTTCAACAAAGATGTATCACAATCTTAAGGAGATTTATTGGTGAAACAATATAAAGTGGGATGTGGCCAATTTGTAGCTAAGTGCATTGTGTGTAAGCAAGTAAAGGTAGAGCACTTGAGGCCTGGTGAGTTGACTCAAGAGATTATGTGGAAATAGAAGATAATTAATATGGATTTTGTTACTGGTCTTTTGCAGCCTCGCCATTAATTTGATTTGATTTAGGTCATCGTAGATAAGACGACTAAGTCCGCTCACTTTTTGCCGTAAGGAAAAATTTCTCTTCTGAGAACTACACCAAGTTGATTATTGAAGAGATCGTGAAGTTGCATGGTAATCTAGTTTCCATCATATCTGATCGGGGTACTCAATTCTTATCTCATTTTTGAAGGTCATTTCGATAAGGTTTGGGGACTAAGGTGACCCTTAGTACCTCTTTCCACCTACAGATGGATGGGTAAACAAAAAGGATAATTTAGGTTTTGGAAGATATGCTTTGGGCTTATGCTTTTTATTTTGGTGGTAGTTGGGTTGACCACCTACCTCTCATAGAATTTGCCTACACTAATAGTTATCACTTTAGCATTGATATGGCTTCGTTTGAGGCCTTATATGGTAGTGGGTATAGATCTTCTATTGGTAAAGTTCATGAAAATAAGTTGTTTAGCCCTGATTTGGTTCACCAATCCATGGAGAAGGTGAAGATGATTCGGGAAAAACTTAAGGCCGCCCAAAGTCTCCAAAAATCCTACGTGAATGTGAGGCAAAGAGAGTAAGAGTTCAATGTTTGTGAATAGGTATTCTTAAAAGTGTCTCTCGTGAAGGGAGTGATATGGTTTGGTAAGAAGGAGAAGCTCAGTCCTCGGTATATTAGTCCATACTTGGTTTTGAAGAAGGTTGGTAATATTGCAGATGAGTTGGAGTTGCCTCCTAGTTTGAGCTCTTTTCATCTGGCATTTCATGTTTTGATATTGAGAAAGTGTGTGGGGGATCATTTGATGATTGTTCCTTTGGAGGAGGTGGGTATATCGGATTCCTTGTCCTATGAGGAGGTTTTGATTGAGATTTTGGATCGGCAAATTTATCGGTTACGGACAAAGGATGTGTCTTCGTTAAAGGTTCTTTAGAGGAACCAAAAGGTCAAAGAAGCTACATGTGAAGCCGAGGAGGAAACTAATTCCAAGTATCCTTTCTCGTTTCCCATTTCAAGTAATCATGCTTAAGGTACGTGTATTTCTTAACATCTTTATTTTTTGACGTTGTTAAAGAAAAAGGTGATTTCCTTAGTATCTTTTTTTCTATATTTGTTAAAGGTAAGAGTAGAGGTATGTGGAGTCAAATTGATCTAATAATATCATTATTTTCTTTCTTTGTTAAAGGTAAGAGTAGAGGTATTTTGATTTAAATCATGGTAATAAATAATTTTTTCGATCATTTGAGGATGAATGATCCTATGGAGGGAGTATGTAACGCCCTAGGTTTTTGGGTCCTTGGAAATTCCTAGGATTTTGCACTCACTTCCCTGGTTATGACTGGATCCTATAAGTCTTAAGGCGTCCTGACGAGTTGTTGGGATGAGTCATAACCAAATAAGTAAGTTTGTGGCTTAATTGTGCTCTGGGTATGAGTGGATCACTAAGAGCCATAAGGATATGTCATAAGTTATTAGGTATAATAGTAGGATGTCCAGCGTAAGTCCTAATTTGGGTCTTGTGTTATCTACAACTATGCCCTACGAGTCATAGGGTCCTCTTACTAGTGGTTCCATAGAGTTATAAGGATAACAGTGTAGGGTGCGTTGGTGGTACTGCCTTGGTTACAACTTGTGTGATGAGTCATAAGGAGTGGCTACGAGTTGATGGTAGACCCGTAGTCAAACGCAACATTTTTTTAGCTTTTAAGTTTAGGGCATCCTGGACATTTCCCCTCTTACCTAAACTGAAACCCACATCTTACTAGGGAGTCATTAGCACTCATAACTAAATCAAATAACTTCTCAAACACTCAAAAAGGCTCTCTAAATTCCCTCAAGCAATTTAATCTAAGGTTTCATCAAGTTGGTCATCTAAGGGCTCAAGGACTGATATCTCTCAAAATTTTATGGTGTTTAGGGTATGTTACTCTTCTCTTGTTGTTAATTTTGTAAAAGCATGTGTTTTAAAGTATTGTTCATGGGCTGATTGTGTTGGTTTTTTTGAAAAAAAGGTTGGGAGTTTTGAATACTTGTTGTTGAACAATGTTTTCCTATGGTTTATATATATAATTAATCATGTTTTAAACATGATTTTCAACTTGTAGGTGCATGGTTATGGTGAATGTACTAGGGAATTATGATTTTCCCAAACTTGTCTTTTGAAGTGGTTATGACCCCAACCTTGTATTAATAAAAATAGGGAGTTATTTTTCCCAAGTTAATGGAAAATTATTTTGGCATGTTGTTGTTACCTTGCAAGTGTAGTTGGTATGACAATACCAATAATGTATGCCTTAATATGAAATGTGGTTCATGAACAATATTGTGCAATAAATGTTTTAGTTAGGCTCTAATAAGAGTTGTTTAGCTAATTTATGAAAGTGGAGGTCCAGGTAACCGACACTTAAAAACTATGTTTGTCTATGTAGGGGTCAAAGTGAGCAAGGAGGTTCGAGTCCCCCTTATTATTGTTTCATGATTAGGGAGGTTTGAGTCCCCTGTCAATCATTACATGATCGGGTGATTAAGTCACCTTAGTATATGGTTGGGAGGTTTGAGTCCCCCGTGTATATATATGTGCTTATTCTCTAGTTCGTGCAGCTACACACACTGGGGCCTGATCAAGGGGTAAGAGTTGCGGCCCAGATAGCCTGTGGGTATATGTTATGATGATTGAGTTACACAATCCAGGCTAAAATTTTGAAATGCATGTTAATCCTTGTTTTGTATCCTGACATGTGATATATATATACATATATATATATATATATATGTTTATGCATTTGATTATGTCCATTGGTTTTTGAATGATTTTGAACTATTGGTCATGTCATTATGTTATCCTTATCCCTGAGTTTAATGCTAACGTTTACCCCACTAACCATCTTTGGATGTTGTATCCCCACATGATGCAGGAATTAGTCATACTTTTATTCCTCCTGCTTAATGATTAGGATTTGGGATCAACACATGAGTTGACATTGATGGGTAAGCTTTCATACATCAAAGTCAACATTTCAGGTTATTTTCTTTTATGTCTAAGACTATTTAGACTTGTTTTGGCAATAGTCGGGTGTATGTCTCAAAATTTTATTGGTATTCAGCATTGGTTTATTATTTATAAGTCTTTGTTTGGACTACTATTCTTATTGGAGGGTGTCGGATGATAGTTTCGTCCATCATTAGTGGTTGGTTGTGGACATGCATTAAAATTTCTTAAGTTAATGCATGCTATCTTGTTATATGCTTAGAATTTATCCGACCTTGGGATATGGTGTGTTTGGTTTGGTTAAGTGCAGGGCATGTTCTCTGATCCACGTGGGACTTGAGATACCTGTTACTACCAGGCCCTAGTTTAGGTCGTGACAGATGCCTATTAGTACCCATTATGTTGGTACTCATACTACACTCATGTACCTTTTTAGTGCATATTTGATTACTATCTGTTGCCATTGGTTGTTTCTTATATGGTGATTTATTTTTAGAGATAGGGTGAGCTCATTGAATTCGAGTCACCTATTTTTCCTCGATCTTTTACGTTAAATCCTTAGTATTAGATCTGAGGGTGAGTCTTCGGATGCTTTGATCACTGGTAAGATTGTTGTATGCCATCAGCCAGTTTCTGCTTTGTTTGATCTCGATTCAATATTTTCATATGTTTATACTTATTTTGCATCGGTATTGAGTTTATATGCGAAGTATTTATCTGTGCCATTATGTATAGCTACCACTATGGGTGATTCTTTAGTAGTGGACTAAGGTATATAGATCGTGTTTGGTGATTATTCGGGAGTTTGGTGCTAAGGTTGATCTCATTTTACTAGTTATGGTAGATTTGTATGTAGTTCCAGGCATGGATTGGTTATTACATTGTCATGCGGTCTTGGATTTTTTTACTAAGATGTTACTTACCCCTTTCCCGTTGTATCCCGACTGTGTGGTAGGGTTCTGTTAGTCGCATGTCAATGGGGATTATTTTTACATTCTATTTAGAAGACTGATATTGAGGGGTTATAAGTCATTTCATGCTTGTGTTCGGGTTGTCAGTGTTGAGAGTCTATCACGTGACTCCGACCCTGTGGATCGCTTATGTCCTGATGTGTTTCCGACAGACCTTCTTGGCCTTCCTCCCAAGTTATTTATGACCTACTGGGACTGATAGTTCGGTTCCCGGATGGTTCGTTTGAGATTTTAGTGATACCAAAATATATTGTAGAATATTTGATCTAAATTGTCATTTGGTAAAAATATAATTTAGTACCCTTCTAGAATATTTTGATACTTGTAAAATTCTTTAAGTGACGATATATTTTTATTACTTTATAATAGATTTTTTATAGTCTATTAATATTTTAAGCGGAGATAGTAAATCTAGAAATATTAAAATATTATTCTTATATAATATAGGTTTTACTTGCAATAAATTTCTATTAATTATGTTATATTCAAAATATTATATTCATTTTACCATAAACCTATGCAATACCCAAGTGAGAAATTTAACGGACAACATCGGATGGTATTACCACACCCTTACATGTGGAAACATGAGAAAATGGCCTAGGTCACCTAATTGAAAAGGTGTTATTATGACAAGTCATTATGAGTATAGATATTTTTAAATAATATAATTATACCTTTATAAAATCTACTTTCATTTCAACATTAGGGAGGACAAAAAGTTTATGTTCGTGGAATTTCTATTTTAAAAGTTATTAAATTTTAGCACATTGTTTATTTTTTCAACTTGAGTTCTAGCAAGGCACTATGTGGAGGCTTCGTGAAAAGATATTTTGGCTTTGGCATTCAGGTAGGTTGGACTTACCCTACTTTTAGATTGGGCTTATTTATTGAAATTGTGGAGTATTATGCTAGTTCTAGATAAGAACTTGTAGTTGCATACCATTTGAAATATATATATATATATATATATATATCATGCCTTATTTATCTGGATTAGCACCCCATTCTAGTAGATTTTGGTATTTTGTCTTTCAATATACTATAGCATCTATTAGTCTAGGACGTGCAATTAAATTCAATAACCTTGAATTTTTCCCTTTAAAATTAAGATATGTGTACGGTAATTAGACATATTTTAGCTTCTGTTCAGGTTTGGTATATACTTTATTTCAGTCATTGATTGTGAACTTTTGTACCAAGTTAACATTGTTATGGCATGGTATGGAGTCTAATACTAAAGTGTGTATGGTTACTATTAGTTTTGATTCGAGTCCGGCATTTGATTATTATGGTTAGTATGAGTTTTGGTACAAGTTCAGCATCTGATTATGGTTGTGGTTACTCTCTGTTTTGGTTTGATTCCTTCATCTGATTATGAGTTCTATTGTAAATTATATATATGGCCTCTCATTATTACCCACTATGTCCAGTTCAAATATGACATGTATCCTCTTGTTATTATCCATCACTACAGGTTTGAGTTCGGTATGTGGCCTCTCATTACTACCCATTGGTGCCGGATCAAGTTTGGTGCATATCCGGATGGCTACCATGATATCTTGGGATTGGTTCAATTACATATTATTTATGTTTATTTCGTTAATTTCTACTTGTGTATTCCACCATCTAATGGTGGTACGGTTGGGTTAATTGTCTTCTTCAGTGCTCCTAGAGGGCTTATGAGGGCCCAGTTAGGTTATGTTTATGTGCCTAGTAGGCTTATGTAGGCCTAGTTATGTTATGTTTTATTTGCCTGTAGTTACTGCATTATTTAATTTTTGTATCGCTTATATTTATTCCTTTATCACATTGGCGTAGCTTGGTAGTTGTTTACCTTTTTGTCCTTTTTTACTGTTGACTTAGATTACATCCTTGCATTGTAGTTATACCTTTTCTATATTGAGCTCATTTGGTTGATGATGCCTACTGACCCATTTCTTTAGTACTCATACTACGCTTTTGTATCATTTCCCTGATGCAGATCCAAGTAGTAGCAGCCGATATTGATGTTATTTTTTTACCTTTCAGTACTGATTCGGATTAGGGGGAGCTTACTGTCGTCTGAGGTTGATCCTTCTCTATCTTTTCTTGTTTAGTCTTTTGTACTCAAGACTTCTTGTATACATTGTGTATATTTTGTATTCTATCTAATACTCTGGTATCTTTTAGTTGTGGCTCTAGAACCTTACCAGGTCTTGGGAGGGATTTATTTGTGTATTTTGTCCTTTTTTCTTTCCTTATTTTAATATATGGTATATTTTTCCTTTCTATTTGTCACTTGTTTTTACTATGGCTATCATTATATGCAATCTTATCTGATTTCTACCTATTAGCCCGTTACGTAATATTCCGAGCTATGGCTTAGCTTGCCTACTAGGGGGGATAACGTATGTGTCATCACGACTTGAAAAAATGGGTTGTGATAATTGAATATTGAATAATTTGGTGATTAGGCTATTGGGACAATCATGATTAGTGAGCTTGTGATGGCTAGAAATAAGTTTTGGCTAGTTGATAGATATGGTTTAGTGATGAATTCTAGATTTGTGCTAGATATTGACTAGTTGTTGAGCCATAAATAGTGATTATATGGTGAATAGTTGATAAATAACAATAAGAGGTTATGTGGTGACTAGTGAGTAATTGGAGTAGCAAATAAGTGTTGGCTAGCTAAAAAAGTGCCATTAGTACGTATCGAGGATATAGTTGTCTAAATGATGGTATTGTTATGGTTATGAATATATTTTCATGTGTTGTTCAATTATGAATGTTGATGATAATTGAGGAAGGTTTGTGAACTTGCGATTGATGATAATTGTGGAATATTGGTCAATTGACAAATTCATGGTAAGCGTGGAATGATGGTTAGCTAAAAGATGGAGTTTGAATATATTATTGATTAGATTCCTTTTCATTTCTCTTGGGTGCACTCACCAGTGGTATGGGATACTGTGATGAGTTCTTCACTTTATGCACCATTTGGCCTATGGAAGCCAACTTTGTACTTGTGATTGCTTGCATTGATGCTTTATGATACATTATTATTTTGAATTGTCCAATTCTACGTACAACAATATAGTAATGCATTGGTGCCATATGTTGTAATATTATTCTGATATTTATTACTTTTTATGTACAATGATATTGGTAGGTGTTGATGCCTTATCTTATACTGTTATTCTGTTTGTACTACTTAGTGATACTGTGATGATGGAGATGATTTGGGTCTGATTTTGTACCTTAACTTAGTTATGATTATTTTGCATTATATCATCTTTTTACGATGAAGTGGCTTAGCTGGCCGATGATGCCTACTGAATATTGTTGTTACGGTACTTATACTACAGTTGTGTAACTTTTTGGTACAAGTCTGGGTACTAGCTATCATCATTGATTCTTGCTCATAAGGTGATTGATTTTCAGAGATAGGGTGAGCTCATGGAGTTTGAGTCACCCATTTTCCCTCTATCTCTTACATTCAGTCTTTATTATTTGAAACAGATGTATTGACTTTATTCTAAGTCTTTGGGGTTGTATTATTGACATTAGCTGATCTTGAACTGGCCCTACCAAGTCGTGGGATGGGTATCTTATGTTGACTGTTTATCTATATTAGAACACCATTTATTTATAACTTGTGTTCGTTCATTTTGGCCTATTTTGGCATTTCTTACCAAATTGTCCCATTGAATTAGCTCTGGGTTATGGTATTGGCTTACCTACATGGTGGATATAATAGGTGCCATCATGATCTATAAATCGAGTCGTGACACATAAACATCAAGAAAAAGAAAGATTATCCATAGTATAGCTTAATTATTGTGAAAGCTTGTGTAACATCCCACATTTTGGGCTAGAATTTAGATTGTTGTTCCTATGCATACAGATTTGAACCCAATGATTCTATGTCTATATATGTGTGATGATCAATTATGTAGTTTGTAAATGTCCTATTATATCAGTCAATGTCATAAAAATCTCCTAACTCAAAGACGAGTTGAAGACTTTTCTATCGATAGAGTTTTGACAAATGCTCCCGTAAGGGTTAACTTTAAACTACCATTACACCTTGTACATAATGAGTTACATGGGATACTATACATCAAAAGAAAGATCTTTGAATCTTCAATTCAACTCATTTGGTTTCAAAAACGGATCGTTAAAACAATATTCAAAATTATAAATGAATCAATATGTAAAGTAAAGAAAAGGCTTAAACAACTTACAAATTTATTATAACTTCAATGAAAACATTACAAAAGAGATTACAAGAGAATAGGCAAGAGAGAATTTTCGAGAGTGGGTAAATTATCTGATGCCTTCTCCTAGATTACAAATGATCTTATATAGACCAGAGAAATCTAAATTATACATCATGTGTATACACTTGTAAGGCTTAGATTTAATCTTCTAACAGTAGATTCGTTTTAGAAGTGGAAATGCTTTTTAGAAAAGCAGATGGGCTGTCTTTACTTTTAGAAAAATAGATGTGCTGTCTCCTTTAATAAAGCTGACAGATTCCTTTAGCCTTTAATAAAGCTAGGTGATTGTAGGTAGGGTCTAGTAGATTCCCACTAGGAATAGTAGAATGCCCTTCCAAAAAATAATTCCGATTCTTTGAACCTCTATCTTTTGAAGGGGTCGTTTCTCTGTTCTTAGTAAGGGTCCATGTAGGCCCTGGCAATTCCTTTGGGATTTAACTTATCCCCATTGTTGTCACTGCTGCCGGTGGAAGAGGCTTCTTCTAGAAGCTCTAGGACTTCATCGTTGTTGGTGTCTTGGCTTTCTATATCGTGCAAAGCCTTTTTCAATCTTTCTTTGAGCGCCTGTTTATTCTGTGAGACGCCTGCTGAAGATGCTGGTGTTCTCCCCTTGTCGGGAGTTTTAGGAGCTGCTGGCTTGGGAGTCCAGCCTTTAACCTTTATCTCTTTAGACAGATATGTAATTCGGTCTTGTTCTCCTTTGGCAAAATTCCAGGAGATGATATAAGATACTCGCTTCTTAATAAAGAATTTACACATTTGAATGTGTTCTGGAAGGGTTAAGCATCCTTCATTTGCACAGAATTCTGCGAGACGGCTAAGAAATTGTTGGGGAAGAATTTCCTTGATTCCTCCGAAGCATCCCCACCACTCATAAAACCATCTAGGTATAATGGTATTTATCATAGCAGGACAATACTTAACAAACCAGGTATGTCCTGGTCGAACATAGAGGAAATTGAACCATGCAGACTTGTAGTCGTACCAGTTGTGTGTCTGAGGCCTATGTGGCATCGATAAGGCAATAGGGGTATGCAGATGATCCGCAAACCAATTAAACGGGGTTAGTACCCTTTTAATGGTAAACCTCGAATAATCGATGAATTCAGGATTCCTTTCATTCATGGAATGCTCGACTTCGATGGAATCCGTGTCGACTAGAATGGCTTCATAAAATCGCCGGGTTTTGAGTGGACTCTCGGTATCCACAAAGTTTTTGTCATTGTAGACTGGTTTAATGAGTTGTTCAAGAGGGTATCCCTCGTATTCCTTGTCTAAGGCGATAATAGGTATTACCTGAGTGGTAACGAACTTGAATTCCTCTTTGGCGGGGGAAGTAGGTGCTGTTTTAGTTATTGCAGGATCAACGGCCTGTGCAAAAGATTCTGGAGTCTTCATGGTATAGCTCTGTTTCGATTGTACCGATGAACTGGAAGATGACCCTTTATCAAAGGGTTTGTTGGTCTTAAGGTCTACCAATTTAGATGGCATTGGTGGAGGAAGCTTTGGCAATTCTGCTAGAGCTGCATACTTGTTCCGGAACGGTGAATGTAGTTAGGTTTTTAATTCAGGCCTCTGTGGGACTGATGGCCTCAGGGGAGCTGATGCTGTTGGTGATGAATCGAATGGTCTAGCCATTTTAGTTTGATCTGGTTATTTGGTTGAGATTTTTCCCAGCATCGTGGGTCTCATTGTGGCCTTGTAAAAATTCTCTTGTTAGGAAATCGGGAAGGGAATTATTTTCTCCTTTAATAAATTCAATTTGAAAATCAAAACTAGATAGGAGAGCTTGCCATCTAGCAAATATTTGTTTTGAAACAAGGTTTTTAACATCCTTTTGCAAAATTTCTTTAGCAGACTTACAGTCTACCCTTAGTAAAAATTCTTTGTTAATAAGGTCATCTTGAAATTTAGTGATACATAGCACTATAGATAAAATTTCCTTTTTAACAGTGCTGTAATTTTTTTGAGCAGAATTCCATATTTCGGATGTGAACCTGACTAACTGTTCAGGTGTACTATCATTGACCTTTTGTTTCAGTATACCCCCATACCCTATATCGAAAGTATCAGTTTCAACTATCATGGAGGCTTCAGGGTTAGGAATGTCTAGGCAAGGAAGGTTCTGGACCAAGCTTTTGATTTTGATGACAGCATTGGTTTGATTAGTACTCCAGGGAACTGGGGTTTTCTTGAGTCTTTGGTAAAGAGGTTCACAGACCTTTCTAATGTTAAGGATAAAATCTGCAACATAATTAAGACTTCCTAGAAACCTCTGGAGTTGCGTTTTGTCAGTAATTTCATTAGGAAATTTGGAGGAGAACTCAAATCTGACAGATTTAAATCTCTGGCCCAGATTTAATCTTCTAAAAGTAGATTCGTTTTAGAAGTGGAAATGCTTTTTAGAAAAGCAGATGGGCTGTCTTTGCTTTTAGAAAAGTAGATGTGCTGTCTCCTTTAATAAAGCTGACAGATTCCTTTAGCCTTTAATAAAGTCCTCAATGCTTCTCCCTTCAAGAAGAAGCATGATAGACCTCTTTCCACCCCTATCAATAGAGACCTTGATAGGATAGTTGAACAAAACATCTATACCAATCAGGTCCTTCACACTATCTCCCGGCAAATAGGAGATGCTAAAAATTCTGTACTTCCTTTTAGTCCCCCCGCTCCTGAGAAAGGAACTTCGAGTCCTAATCCTATAACCAATCCCATCTTCAAGATTCCTGAATTCCAAAAGGAGAAATTCCCTAATCTCAGTGATGATTTTAAGGTTTCAGGGAAAATCTTGGAACACATCAATGACAAACTTTCCAAGTTTAAAATCTCTGAGAAAGCTGAGTCCAGCAACCAGAAAGCTGAGTCTAGTAACCAGAAAAACTCTCTTTCTAAACTTACCAGTGATCGTTTTTCTACTAAGAAAAACTATTACAAAAAACCTTCTCCTCCGGACGTTCAGTTTGAAGAAAACCCCTACCTATCGACCTTCAACCATGATGGTAGAGGAATAACCGAATGAAATGTTGATGGTTTGGCTGAACACCAAATCTACAACAAACTCCATGAAATGGGCGTTTCTATTACCGCATACAAAATAAGAGGAGCCACAGATAAAGAGGCTGCTACTATGATCGTATCAGGTTTCACTGGTATGATAAAACATTGGTGGGATAATTACTTCACCGATGATGTCAAAAACTTAATCTATGGTACCACAGCCGTAGAAACTGTTGTTAAGACTGAAAATGGACAAGAAATTCTTGAGCAAGTAGCAAAAGAAGACGCTTGTGCCACTCTCCTATACCATATAGCTAGACACTTCATAGGAGAACCAAAATTATTCCAAGATAGGAGCCTAGAAATCCTTAATAATCTCACCTGCAAAGACTTAGCAGACTTTCGATGGTATAAAGATACCTTCCTAGTAAAGGTCATGATCCGACCTGATTGTAATAACGATTTCTGGAAGGAACGGTTCATTAGTGGTCTCCCTTCTCTCTTTGCCGAAAAGGTTCGAACCAAAATTAAGGACAGATTCGAGGGAAAAATCCCTTATGATATCCTAACCTATGGTGACTTAATCAGTTTCATCACTACCGTAGGGATAGATCTCTGCTCTGATACCAGAAAACGGATCGTGAAAACAATATTCAAAATTATAAATGAATCAATATGTAAAGTAAAGAAAAGGCTTAAACAACTTACAAATTTATTATAACTTCAATGAAAACATTACAAAAGAGATTACAAGAGAATGGGCATCAGATAATTTACCCTTTGACAATGCCTTGTACAATTTTGTGCACCTCATGCTTGTATCATGCAATCAGGGAGCTAAGCATCCAAACCTATGATATTAAACATCATAGCGTAATAAAAGAGTATGCAATCAGTACTTTGAATGTACTGGTATGCTAAATGAGGTTAGGCTGATATGCATGGTTTATGTGCATGATGTAAAGTAAAGACTGACTGAACATCATGAGATAACAGAATAACTGATGTCAATGAATGAATGTTGTAAAATCTGAGAATGCATGGCCAAGCATATAATATGATTTTGATATAGTCTGTAAACTAAATTACTAAAATCTGATAACTAAATAACTGATAACTGTATGCTATGGTAAAGAAAAAATGAATTGAGTTCTGAAATGAATGCTGAAACTAAAATTGTGAGAGGTATCATCTAGCTGACATACCCCAATCTGAGTTGATCAGGGTCTAACCTGTGACCCAAGTTGGAAGAGTGCTAGTACCGTGACACGGGTACTAACAATGGCTGTGGAGTCAGTCCTAATCTGGCGGTTGACCTCTGATATCAGTCCTAAACTGGTGGGTGATCCCTGAGAGTGTCAGTCCTAAACTAGTAATTGACATGTCATAACCTACATTGGCTACATAGTTCTGGTACTTAGGAATTGCTTTTAAGGATCCAGTCCTAGCTGACGGGTGAACCCCCATCCCTAGGTTTGCTCGATGCTAAATCCTACTCCCAATTGAACTGACACTGATTACTGTACAAAACTAAGCTTAATTGAACCCACAACTAACCGTATTTAACTAACTGAATGATATTGCTTAAGTTATGGCTGAAATCATTCTATAGATACTGAAACCTAGGTAAAAAACTAAATTTTGGGTATTCATAACCCCCAGGACCCAAGAGCAATAACAACAAATTCATACTAAAGCTTTAAGGACAAGATAAGTAGTCATTATTCAAAACCCAATCATCTAGGCATTTTATCAAACACATAGGAGATATTAATTTAAACATGGAAATAGCTTTAAACATGATGAGATAGCCCGATTCACATGACAAAATCATAAACTAAGGAGTTATTCTGAATTCTCATGAACATGATATGGAAACCACAATATTTAAAACAATCTATAATGCATTCCACTTGAAACAATTTATAATCTTAAATCAAAATTTAAATGGTGAGGAATTCATCTACTTAAGCATGGGAATGAGTGAAACATACGGGAATAGCATAATTGCAATACTAAAATCATACTTAGGTATTTAACAATGAAATTTCATGCTTTAAACGTGCGAGGGCTACTTTCAATGAAAATAGATTGTAAACATTACGTATAATCAAAATTCATAAAATCTTCATGGAGATAAATCCTTGTAAACATGTAATTTCATAGTTCAAATCATAAAATATGGATTCTTGGACTCCATGGGCTGATAAGTTGTCACTTAGTTGATGGCTTATCAACTTAGGTCATCACTTTGTTGGCAGATGAACATGCTGAAGTAAAATGAGTATAACCTTCCTCTATAATAGCAGGTTAAGATGAAACCAAATGAGTTAGAAAGAAGATTCAAAGATATTTATTTTGATATATTGTAGACCACATAAATCATCATGCATAAGGAGTAATGGTCGTTTAAAGTTGACCCTTGCTGGAGCACCTGTCAAAACTCTATCGATAGAAAAGTACTCAACTCGTCTTTGAGTTAGGAGATTTTTATGACCTCGACTGATATAATAGGACATTTCCAAACTACATAATTGATTATCAAACTTATATAGTCAAAGAATAATTGGGTTCAAATCTATATGCATAGGAACAATGATCTAAATTCTAGCCCTAAAATGTGGGGTGTTACATTATTTCCCCTTTGGGAACATTCATCCTCGAATGTGACTGGTTAGACTGAGAGTACTGCACTAAGGTAAGTGAGAGGATATACTGAACATGGTTAAATTGGAACATGATTGTATAACTGATTCTGGGCATAATTCTTGAACTAAACTGATGTCGTGAATACATGCACTGACATGAGAATGGTTATAAGGCTGAGGTAAAATGAGAGAGTCAACTTATAAGTATCCATTACTTCAAGTTGGATCTTATTTCATGAAGAAAGTTGAGAGGTTTAGGATATGAAAACTTGGGGTATTATGACATATCCCCGGGGGATAGTTTATTTCCTGGTGATACGGACTTGGCTAAAATACTAAGGAAAGACCGAGATGATGTACAAAACACTTACAGACTGAATCATGACTGAACATATGGAATCTGAAACTCATACATAAACTAAATTGTGCTAAATTTGTAATTTGCAGGGGTGCGAATATTTTACCTCATGGAATAGTCATATTTATGAGACTTTAGATAGTATGACTAGATGGAAATATGGAAAACCATAGGAAATTATCTGTCTGACTGCTAAGCTAAATTACTGGCTATACAAGCTAACTCATACTGAAAGCTTATACTTAACTATAGTATTTCTTCGACACTCTTTCTATGAAGTTCTAATGACTTAGGGAGCAAATAATCTTAGGCATGGTCTGAATAAGACATTTGAATAAGAAATCATAACATGGCTAAAATTCTGTAATATGGAACACAGGCCTATGAAGCATCAGCTAGGATAAAGTTACTAAGACTTATGCACTGCAACTACTAACTTTCAATCTTAGCAACACTTCTCAAATACTCCCTTAACTATAATTTCTACTTCAACCCCGCACTTCACTTGAGGCTGCTAAAAATATTCACATGGGCACTGATAACTCTACCTACTGAAGTCTGAGCTAGACTAAATTCGCCCACTGTGTTCAAGACTACTCGAATCTACAAAATGAACACATAGCACTATAATACTAGCCTGAGTCATGAATTCAGTACACTCTGCATTTTAATAACTTATCATCTCCTAACAACTAAATACAACCTCTTACTAGCCATTCACTAATGCATAATGCATTTATCCACTTACACACCAACATGAAATTCAAGCCTATCTTCCTAACTAAATCCTCGTGTAAAATAAGCATACAACAATCTTTCCTTAACATAAAATATTTACTTTCTCCCATCTAAGCAATTTCTCATCACTACATCATTTTATAAGGAGAGGTTACTGAAAGGTTAAAACATGAGGACCTGAAGCATGAATGAACACTATATAGAACTTGACACTTAAATGAGGCCTGAGAAATAGAATATGAACATCATGGATTCATCAAGAGATTTAAACTAGGGATATAATAACATAATCTAAATTTCGTTGATCATTAGGAGTGTTGCCTGAGTGCTGGAACTGAAAATACTGTAAAACATAAATACATGTGTCATGAGCTGTATGACCTGAGTTTAGAGTTCATAAACTAATGGAATATGATTCAGACAACTGGGTGAACTGGAACTTATTATACTAGGAACTGGAAGTGTACATGATTTTCTATAAAGTGAACGAATATGAGCTATGATCATAGGGCATGGGTTAGGCATCATCCTCCCTTACTGCTATTCTACACAACATTGGCATCTCTACTAGAATCTGAGAGTTTGACTTGGTTTCTTATTCTATCATCCCCCCCTTAGATTAAAGCCATCATTCTAAGTTTCAGAACCACTTAATAAACTCTAAATTGAACTGAAACCACTTTACTCTAGAGTCCGAGATATAACAATACTCATAAACAACAAACACACCCTGAAAGACTGCACCTAAAATTGTAAAACCCAACTACTGATACTTCCTTCTAAGATAGAACTCTTAACTTTTTATAGCCCTAAATACATCATGTAACAACTTAAAAACTGACTAACTTAGAATTCTCAACTCTTCTTTATATTAGCTCAATCTTTAAATATTCAAAGTTAGATTCTAACAGTTATCATGGATATTCCCAAACCTATAAGGAATCCTACTAACCTCCTTTATAGAGTACTAATATCACATCTCTAAACTTATATTTTCCCTAAACCATGAGAATTGTTATTACAACTGCACGTCTGGTATCAATATCCTACAACTCATAACTTAGCTGTAAGAACATCAATTACTACACTACTATCCCCATCAGACTTAACAATAAAAGGGTACTATATAAGCACACCAACATGATCATACTTAGCTTAAATTCTTGCATACACTATTTTTAAGTCTGCTTATTCACCTTTCATACAATAAGCCCTACGGATACATAGTCCACAAAATTTAGATAACACTATCCCTACTTTACTGCTACAAAACTTTTGGATTCATGCTTCTAACTCTAGGTCATACACTATTATAGGATTCTGAGGAGAAATATGAAAGAACATTTAGCTTTGGCTTAAAGAATGATTTTTCATGACCATAAATGAAATATTTAAGCTTTAGAATGTTAGGGCACTGATGGGATCCTTTTAATCTCGCATGAAATCCCATAACTATTTATGGGGAATGCCTGAGAAAGTTCTATCTGAAAGGATTTAAGCTTGGCTATTTTTGTTGCCTCAAAATAAGGAAAAGTTAGCATGGATAGAGTAATGTGAGAATCTGCATAGGTTCCTTGGAGAACATTTCTAATACACCATAAGCGACATGAAAGAAGGGAAACTTTTCCTAAAACATCTTGTAGCCTCTTGTCCATAAGTGTGGTGAGCTTTACACCCATGCATAAGACTCTACTCAATGCGACTTTTAGACTTCTTAGGACACTTTAAAACCTTAGCCTTTAATACTAAGTTTGTAATGCCCCGAGAGTACACCCTGGACCCCACATGGTTCTTACAATCCCGAAGGACCACATGCTAACCCGTGAGCTGGTAACTACTGTGAGAACTGAATATAATAATAAAGAACATATTTAGAATTTAACTGAAAAATACCATAAGGTTTTTAAAACATAGTTTTGATAATGTCTGTAACACAAAACTGTCAATACTGATAAAATAACTAATGATTATGACTAAAAGCTGACTAACTATTTGTACTAGTCTTAAAAGCCTCTACTGATTGACTGTGGAGTTGATGGGACAAACCCCCAACTAACTTTGACTGAATAGAAAATACTGAACTGATAAGGTAAACTGAGATAAATAAACCATGTCCTTAAAGTATGAGGACTCACCATTGATACAACTGATAATCTAGTATGTCTACACGCAATGATAGCCTAAAGACTACTAAACACGCGAAATTGGCTACTAAGATGCAAATTCTAGGAACCAAACAAAGAGAAAACAACACATAGAATAAAGATAAAGAAGAAGATTATTTGAGATTTAAAGATAGATAGAAAGACCCTTACTTCCACTATATGATTAGCATAAGAAGATGTATCAAATCTTAAAATTCACCTCACAAATGAAAGTTCAAACCTTCCTCTTAGGTAACCCAAAGGACTCACACTTCCTCAAGCACACCTTTCTTTCCAAATCATCCAAGACAAGTGAAAACCCAACTTTCAAATGTTCATGGACCAAGTTTCGGTTTTAAGAGCTACAACTACAAGACTAAATCTACAAACTATGAGTAATACTAAATTTCAATTCATCAAAATCTAAGAAAAATACAAGCTAAAGGGTCTATTTATACTTATTACAACCAAATGACCAAAATACCCTCAATGAAGGGTGCTCCTTTGGAGTGTAGAAAGGGAGTCTTAAAAGACGACAATATCCCTAAAATAGGGTGCCTATTGAGTGTCAAACCATAGTGTGCAAAGTTCATTTTGTTCTTCAATTGAGGTGCCTCTCGAGTGTAATGGTTCCCTTCTCCTCCTTCCACTTGACAAGGCTTTAAAATGTTCCAAACACTTGTCAATTTAGAAGTTTAAACCTTTGACAATGCCTTGTACAATTTTGTGCACCTCATGCTTGAATCATCCTCTCTATCTTGAAGGAATTTGTCCTCAAATTCACACCTTTCAAAGCCAAAGAGGGAAGAAAACAAGCACACAATCCTCTTGGTAGGAGGGTTAGCATTAGTACCATAATTATATCATCACTCCCAGATGGTTCACACTTAATATACATCCACTGACTTGGTATTTGACATAAAAAGCTTAGAATATAGGATACCAAAGACATGAATAGCATCAATATTGAAAGTAAATGAGCACGACCAGCAACTATAACCTTTACATTTCAAGAGTATTCTGGGGTCAAATAGAAGAAATATACAAGAATCAAATAGGATACCAAAGACATGAATAGCTTCAAGGTCTTGAAGGAAATTTCTTTGGGCTTTTCCTCGGGACTTCTAGGGTCTTGAACCTGCACATGAGAAGATAAAATACTAGGCAAAATGCTAGTATTTGGGTTAGTGAATAAAAAGGGTCCATTATGGACAAGATCCACAATCAAGCATTTTTTCCCCTTCCAACTTCACTACCCATGGTTTTCCCTTCCTTTTCCCTTTTTTCTTCATATTCTTCTTGTACCTCACTAATAATTTTCTCTCCATCTTGAGGCTTGGCTTCACTCTCTTTGGTTTCTAACTCATGGAAAGGATCATTGGATTTTGTAAAGTATAGGATCTTTGGACTTGAGGTGTTTGGAATTGTGGAGATTTTGGTGGACATAGTCTATCAACTCTCACTCTAATTATAATCATGTCACCCCTCATTGAATCCATATCACTCCTTATAGCATCATTTCCGCTCTTCATTTCTCGACTCAAGGCTAACATTTGGGCCATTAATGCTCCCATAACATCATTTCTCAAAGGTTAGGAAGTAGTACCTTCGGTTTCCATGGAAAATGTACCTACGAAGTGCAAAAAACAGCAAGCAAAATAACCTAAAAAATGAACAAACGAGTTAGTTCGAAAGCCTCACTTCACTTACACTCAACCTCACCTCACACTTGGCTTCACAAGTGTTGGAGAATCGGCAATACTTGGCAAGTTACTTGAGAGGTGAGAATATTTGAATCGAAATGAATCTTCATTTGAAACGACTCAAAATAAGTGATGCACGAACTTGAACCAACAAAATACTACGACTTAAAAATGAGAAAAGCACACAAAAAAACAAACTGAAGACACGAAATAAACGAACTCTAGACTAATTACCAACCTAGTAGGTATTTACTAGTTTGCTAATTAGTAGTAGAATCAACTTAAAAGAAACTAGAATCAAAAATTAGAAACAAGGAAATCTACCTAAGAACTCAATTTGGCCGATTAGCTAGTGATGACATGGCAACTTGTGATTAGACGTTGAGTTTTCAAATTTTCAACCCTAATTCTTAAGTCTCGGCCTAGAACCCCTTTGGTGAAGAAGAATTTCATTTGGGAGGGAAAAATGAAGGTTTGAAGTCCTTTTTGGAGCTTCAAATGAATTAAAAAACAAATGGTCTCCCCCTTAGTACTTGGAATGTACATGATTTTGCACTTTGATTATTCCTTTGTCTCTTCTTTCTTTGGATGACAGTGAATATGTCAAGGAATATTCTTTCACAAACACAAAGTACACTCTCTTTCTTCTCCTTTTTTTTTGAATCAAACACACTCTTTGAATATTCTTCCTTAGCAAGACTTGATGAACATGGAAGAACAAGATGAATATTTAAGAGTTGACCAAAGTTTGACCCCTAACCAAATGAACTCCAAATCTGAATTTTTTGTAGATCTAGGTTCCTTAGGCAAAGGTGAGCTCAAATAACAATAAATCACAACCAACCAACTTCCACAACACAAAAACCACACGGATCTAGCTTCTTGAAGCTTCAAAACGCCATAACCATGGTGGATCTAGCTCAAAATCAACCAAACTTCAATCTAAAAGTAGATCTAAACTTCCTAGGTGCTAGGGAACAAGAATCTAGCACTTGAAACCAAAAAAACAACACAAAAACATGTAGATCTAAGATCTAAAATTCTGTCAAAACACAAAAACGTGAAACATCTATTTTTTTTTTATTTTCTTGACTTTTGACTCTTTTTTGATGAGATTTTCTATATAAGAACACTAAAACCAAAATTTAGGGATGTTGGAACAACCCTAAACGAGGCTTTGATACCAAATGATAGACTAAAGACTACCAAACACACGAAATTGGCTACTAAGATGCAAATTTCAGCAACCAAACAAAGAGAAAACAACACATAGAATGGAGATGAAGAAGAAGATTACTTCAGATTTAAAGATAGAGAGAGAGACCCTAACTTCCACTATATGATTAGTATTAGAAGATGTACCAAATCTTCAAACACACCTCACAAATGAAAGTTCAAACCTTCCTCTTAGGTGACCCACACGACTCACACTTTCCACAATGAGACCCACGACGCTGGGAAAAATCTCAGCCAAACAACCAGATCAAACTAAAATGGCTAGACCATTCGATTCATCACCAACAGCATCAGCTCCCCTGAGGCCATCATTCCCACTAAAGCCAGACCTATCCAAATGAACCATGAGATGATGGAAATCTGCAAAAAGGAAATAGATCATCTCCTCAAAAATGGTATTATTAGAAACTCTAACTCCCCTTGGAGTTGCTCTACTTTTTATGTCAATAACAGTGCAGAGAAGGAGCGCGGCACCCCTAGACTTGTAATAAATTACAAGCCTTTGAATGCCGTCTTAAAATGGATCAGGCATCCAATCCCTAACAAAAGGGATCTTCTCAAAAGAACTTTCAAGGCCAACCTTTACAGTAAATTTGATATGAAGTCAGGATTCTGGCAGATTCAAATAGCTGAAAAGGATAAATACAAAACAGCTTTTAATGTCCCTTTTGAGCATTATGAATGGAATGTTTTGCCTTTCGGTCTCAAAAACGCTCCATCAGAGTTTCAAAACATTATGAACAATATTTTCAATCCTTATACTTATATGTCGATTGTTTATATTGATGATGTGCTCATTTTCTCAGAGAACATTGATTCTCATTTTAAACATTTAAATACTTTCTTTAAGATTGTTAAATTCAATGGCTTGGTTGTTAGTGCCAAAAAGATGAAGCTCTTCCAAACGTCCATTAGATTCTTAGGACATGATCTTTATCAAGGTAGTCATAGACCTATTTGTAGAGCCATTGAGTTCTCCTCCAAATTTCCTAATGAAATTACTGACAAAACGCAACTCCAGAGGTTTCTAGGAAGTCTTAATTATGTTGCAGATTTTATCCTTAACATTAGAAAGGTCTGTGAACCTCTTTACCAAAGACTCAAGAAAACCCCAGTTCCCTGGAGTACTAATCAAACCAATGCTGTCATCAAAATCAAAAGCTTGGTCCAGAACCTTCCTTGCCTAGACATTCCTAACCCTGAAGCCTCCATGATAGTTGAAACTGATACTTTCGATATAGGGTATGGGGGTATACTGAAACAAAAGGTCAATGATAGTACACCTGAACAGTTAGTCAGGTTCACATCCGAAATATGGAATTCTGCTCAAAAAAATTACAGCACTGTTAAAAAGGAAATTTTATCTATAGTGCTATGTATCACTAAATTTCAAGATGACCTTATTAACAAAGAATTTTTACTAAGGGTAGACTGTAAGTCTGCTAAAGAAATTTTGCAAAAGGATGTTAAAAACCTTGTTTCAAAACAAATATTTGCTAGATGGCAAGCTCTCCTATCTAGTTTTGATTTTCAAATTGAATTTATTAAAGGAGAAAATAATTCCCTTCCCGATTTCCTAACAAGAGAATTGGGACAGGGCCAGAGAAGTCGACTCCTCTTACTTTGCCCTTGTCATTGTTATTATCATTTTCATCACTTCCCTCCCGGGTTTTTGAGGTGGAAGCTCTGTGTGAGGCCGATCGTCGAAACGAAGAGTTTCGAGGGGTGTCGAAGCCGAGGAATTTCAAATCAATCGAGCCATCAGGATGCTGAATAACTCATTGTATTTGAGACTTTTTGGGGTATAAACGAATGGGTTGAGTGATAGCATCAAAGTGCCATTCGTTATTATGGATGACCTCTTTCCAGACCAAGGGTTTGGGGACAAAGACATTGGATCTGTCTTTGTTGGCCTCCATAAGAGTGGTGACACCCCTAGGGCTAGTGAATCTAGGTTGGGGTGCTAAAGTTGTACCCATCAGTCGATAGTATACTCGGTATATTATCGCAATTTCTCTAGTATTATCCTTACTATTCATGTTTTTTGTTTTAACATTAAGGGTTAAAACATCCATGATGTTTGGATCATTAATATCTACGGAGAAATTTGGGTAACAATTAAAGTATACCGGGCCGTCGGCTAGGTTACTTTGGATAACTCCTAAGAGTGAATCGTTAAAATTTAAAAGACGAGCATCTCTTAGTATAGCACAGACGGGAACGTCTAAACCTTGTCTAAAGAGTGGTTTAATGGCCACCTGGACAAGGCCAATATACAGATAGTGAAACTGACCTTTAAATCGGTTTATATCTAGGTCATTTAAAAGTTGAATAATTTCTAAAGAATTATTTATGGCAACAGTAGACTCAGAGGTCTTAATATTATGTTTTTTGAAAAAACTAAATTTTTTGATTTGGTAAATCGTGTTAAAAGACTCTTCTGGAATACTCCAGTTCTGAAGATTATTTTCGATAGTAGCAATCGGAGTTGCTTTAGAAGATAAGTTGATAGTAATTTTTGTATGAATGTTGGGATTCATATTTGAAAATACTGTCTAGAGACTGACTGGGAAGGCAAACAATTTTCACCTAAGAAAGCATAAAATGGTTAACAACTATGATACAACCTTTAATAAATTAAAACAATACATCAAAGGCTTATGGGATCTACAATAGTCTTAATGGCTTTATAGCAGACTTATCTTAAGTGTTATCTTAGTGACGGGACTACCAATTAGGGTCGTACGCTTACCTTAGCTGAGACCACACTTTTCAGGCTGACCAACGTCTAAGACCGGAGATTAATCGGTTCCTTCAAACACTTTAGAGAAGACGAATACCCCATACTAAAAGTAAACCCCATTATAAGACATGATATATTAAATTAATTTATTAAAAGTATAATCATAGATGAGTAAAGGTAAATGCTTCTTATACGAAAATAGTTTAATTTTCCCATGCTCTAGACAGATTATGTACTTAGCTGCTCATGCTGAGTACACAATCTGCCAACATGGCTTTGATACCAGAAAACGGATCGTGAAAACAATATTCAAAATTATAAATGAATCAATATGTAAAGTAAAGAAAAGGCTTAAACAACTTACAAATTTATTATAACTTCAATGAAAACATTACAAAAGAGATTACAAGAGAATAGGCAAGAGAGAATTTTCGAGAGTGGGTAAATTATCTGATGCCTTCTCCTAGATTACAAATGATCTTATATAGACCAGAGAAATATAAATTATACATCATGTGTATACACTTGTAAGGCTTAGATTTAATCTTCTAAAAGTAGATTCGTTTTAGAAGTGGAAATGCTTTTTAGAAAAGCAGATGGGCTGTCTTTACTTTTAGAAAAATAGATGTGCTGTCTCCTTTAATAAAGCTGACAGATTCCTTTAGCCTTTAATAAAGCTGGATGATTGTAGGTAGGGTCTAGTAGATTCCCACTAGGAATAGTAGAATGCCCTTCCAAAAAATAATTCCGATTCTTTGAACCTCTATCTTTTGAAGGGGTCGTTTCTCTGTTCTTAGTAAGGGTCCATGTAGGCCCTGGCAATTCCTTTGGGATTTAACATATCCCCATTGTTGTCACTGCTGCCGGTGGAAGAGGCTTCTTCTAGAAGCTGTAGGACTTCATCGTTGTTGGTGTCTTGGCTTTCTATATCGTGCAAAGCCTTTTTCAATCTTTCTTTGAGCGCCTGTTTATTCTGTGAGACGCCTGCTGAAGATGCTGGTGTTCTCCCCTTGTCGGGAGTTTTAGGAGCTGCTGGCTTGGGAGTCCAGCCTTTAACCTTTATCTCTTTAGACAGATATGTAATTCGGTCTTGTTCTCCTTTGGCAAAATTCCAGGAGATGATATAAGATACTCGCTTCTTAATGAAGAATTTACACATTTGAATGTGTTCTGGAAGGGTTAAGCATCCTTCATTTGCACAGAATTCTGCGAGACGGCTAAGAAATTGTTGGGGAAGAATTTCCTTGATTCCTCCGAAGCATCCCCACCACTCATAAAACCATCTAGGTATAATGGTATTTATCATAGCAGGACAATACTTAACAAACCAGGTATGTCCTGGTCGAACATAGAGGAAATTGAACCATGCAGACTTGTAGTCGTACCAGTTGTATGTCTGAGGCCTATGTGGCATCGATAAGGCAATAGGGGTATGCAGATGATCCGCAAACTAATTAAACGGGGTTAGTACCCTTTTAATGGTAAACCTCGAATAATCGATGAATTCAGGATTCCTTTCATTCATGGAATGCTCGACTTCGATGGAATCCGTGTCGACTAGAATGGTTTACTCGTCAAACCCTGGGATGTAAGGAAGTTCAACCAAGTGTTTCTTCCGTTCCCAGAAAGCATTAGGGAATTCGGAACAAATTTCTTTTTCAAAAGCTTTGTGGAGATTGGTTATTTTAGTAATCATCTCCGGGGTTTTCAAGGATTGCTCAATTTTCTTGATATGAATATCTTGTTTAAGGAAATTGATATGGGACGAGAGGCGGTTAATTTTAAAAACCGTCCTTTCCTTAATAAGGTGTCCTTCTTCTTGCGAGAGGGGTCGCAATAAAGGGAAAAATAAAGTTTGGTTTAACAGAGTTGTATGGATTCCATCGTAGTCACTCCAGTAAGGTCGAATCTGGTTGACGAAAGGAATTCCTAAAATGATATCTTCAGTGATATCGTCGGTGATGACAAAGTCGTTAACAAGGCAAATGCCATTATTACAGACATGAGCTTTAGGGAGCTTATAATGGATTTCCATTTTCTCTCCCGTTGCTGAATAAAGACGAGAGGTACTCTTTTGAAGGTACTTTGTAGGTACAAGACCTTTGATGATACAGTTACTATCTGCCCCTGTATCGAAGAGGGCGACTCTGTTAAGAACAAAGTCTTTGTTTATGACAATTTTAACGGCTATGTGTTCACTATAAGCCTTTATGGCTGTAACAGCTTTGCCGGAGGTGGAGGGAGAATCTGAGCCAGGAAAGGAACTAGGCTCTGGTTCTTTAAGATGGTCATTCGAGATGATCGGGAAAGTCTTAGGAGACTCTGGGGGAGAAATCTTTTCTGGGGGAGAAATATCTTTTAGGACTTGATTTGTAAGAACGTTGAGCTCTACTTGGTCAAGACAGATTTTCAGATTTTCAGATAAGTGACAACTTATCAGCCCAAGTCTTCAGCCTTAAACAGAATGCCATCAATTTCAGCTTCCAAGTGATGACCTGAGTTGATATGTCATCAACTAAGTGATAACCTATCAGCCTAAGTCGTCAGCCCAACTAGAAACTCATCAAATTCAGCTTCCAAGTGACGAATCATCAATAATGACTACTTATCTTTTCCTTAAAGCTTTAGTATGAATTTGTTGTTATTGCTATCGAGTCCTGGGGGTTATGAATATCCAAAATTTAGTTGTTTATCTAGTTTCAGTATCTATAGAATGATTTCAGTCATACCCTAAGCAATATAATTCAGTAAGCTAATACGATCAATTGTGGGTTCAGTTAAGCTTAGTTCCGTACAGTAATCAGTGTGAGTTTAGTTGGGAGTAGGATTCAGCACCGATCGAACTTAGAGATGAGGGATCACCCGTCAGACAGTACTAAGTCCTTAGAAGTAATCGCTAAGTTCCAAAACTATGCATCAGCGTAGCTTATCAGATGTCACCCATCAGTTTAGGACTGACACTCTCAAAAATCAACTGCTTGTTTAAGAATGATCTCAGGGGTGACCCGCCAGATTAGGACTGACTCCATAACCATTGTTAGTACTCGTGGTACGGTACTATCACCCTTTTAAATGAGGTCACAGGTTGGACCCTGATCAGCTCAGACTAGGGTATGTCGGTAGATGATACCTCCCACAGTTTCAATTTCAGCATTCTGTTCAGAACTCAGTTCAGTTATGCTTGACCATAGCATAAAGCTATTAGTTATTAAATTATCATATTTCAGTACTTTAGTTTATAGACTCTTTTAGAATCATGTTATATGTTTGGTCATGCATTCTCCGATTTTACAACATTCACACATTCATATTAATTATTCTGTTATCTCATGATGTTCAGTCAATCTTCACTTTGCTTCATGCACATAAACCATGCATTTCAGCCTAACCTCATTTAGCATACTAGTATATTCAAAGTACTGATCGCATACTCGTTTCTTGTGCTATGATGATTAATATTATAGGTTTGGATGCTCAGTTTTCTGATCATGCATAGACATACCAAATTATTAACTATAGCATTGGTGAGTCCTCATACTTCAAGGACATGGTTTATTTATCTCAGTTTACCTTATCAGTTTAGTATTTTCTATTCAGTCGGAGTTAGTTGAAGGTTTGTCCCATCACCTCCACAGTCAGTCAGTAGAGGCTTTTAAGACTAGTACAAATAGTTAGTTTTTAGTCGTAATTATTAGTTATTTTATCAGTATTGACAGTTTTGTGTTACAGACATTATCAAAACTATGTTTAAAAACCTTATGGCATTTTTCAGTTAAATTCTGCATATGTTCTTTATTATTTTATTCAGTGCTCACAATAGTTACCAGCTCATGAGTTAGCTTGTGGTCCTTCGAGATTGTAAGCACCATGTGGCATCCAGGATGTACTCTCGGGGCGTTACAGCTTGGCACCCTGATAGGTTATCATTTATGAGTAGTAGACGGTGGTTAATAATCGTAATTATACTATAGATTTATTGGGAGAAATTATGCTTAAGCCTACGGCATGAAGTTTAGATGGATAAAATATGAAATTAAGGTAATAAGGACCTAATTATTTGTTATTATGTTAATGTATGAATCCTTGAAGGGTGTTTTGTGTTGGTATTACTCCATGGTGGATTGTAATATGAATTATGTGAATATAGATGATAAGGAGATAATGGGAGCTTATATTCTAATAAATCATTTTTAATACCTTAAAAAGGAAGAAATTGTTATTATATGTGTTTGGAACATTAGATATATTTCTCGAAGTATAGTTATGTGAATGGGTTATGATAAAAGTGATGGCATAACTTATGAGCCTAAAGCCAAACTAGTCTAATCGTTAAAAAGTAACAGGTATAAAGGTGTATGGACAAAACTATATTGTAAGCTTAATATAGTTGAATGACTGGATAATAGAGTACGAAATTCAACCTAGTTATGACACGAATGTAAGGGTTTTAGATAATAATGGCATTCCTGACCTTGGTACAAATAAAAGAGGATGATATCAGTGAAGAAATTACTAGAGTTTAGAATCCATTTGTTGAATCTGCACTCCAAAAATAAGTACTTGAATTTAATAAATATGGCTTGATAATGCTTACATGAATAAGCCGTGGAATGGTCTTTGAGCATGATGTAATTTATGAAACCAATGAATCATATCTACTTGTTATTTGGTGTGTTAAAGTATGATTATTGTTTAAATAAAATATTTGACGTTGACCAAGTGCTTGGGTAGTTGTCTATTATGCAATGAATACTTAAGAAATGTAATTGTTAAATGATATCCTAAGTATTAATTACATATAATGAGATAATTTTACAGGCTTATTGATTGTGCAAGTTTGATTGCTTATTTTTATTATGGTTGTGATTGTTGTGATATTATTACTATTGTGACATGTACTGATATTTGAACATCTACACAGGGTTGGTTGATATTATTCATTGATTGGCTCGGGCACCAAGTCGGTATAGTATTATGGTTCATTGGTTAGCTCGAATATTATGTCGGTATAGTACATAGACAAGAGCTCGTCCCTGTAGGTCATTGCTAGTAGGCGATCATAAGACCCGTAGCATGTACATACAAGGTGTTTATGAGTGTGATGTTTCCTCAAGTGGACCAAATTTATAAGTAGTGTTATTGTTGATGTTTGCATTGGTTTCATGAGTGGACCGAGTTATATCATAATTGCTGATTTGAGATTCTTATATGGTCCGATTACTTGACATATATTTGGGATCCTTGTATGGTCCACTATATTTGAGATCCTTGTATGGTCTGATTACTTAGTATATTTTTGGGATCCTTCTGTGGTCCGATTACTTGACATATATTAGTATCCTTGTGTTATTTGGTTACTTGACATATATTTGAAATCCTTGTGTTGTCCGGTTAATTGGAATGTATATCCTTCTTTGGTCGGGATAATGTATAAATAGAAGGCATATTTTCTATTGATGTCTACTTACTTATTTATTTGAGACAAGTTGTAAGATATTGTGAGCCATGATTCTGTTGACTTGACTTATTGTGTGGTTTGTTGACTGGATCTATTGTTGATAGTTAGGATCTTGACTTGGTATATTATTTATATTGAATTTCACTTAACAAAATTCTTGATGTTGTTGTGAAAAGATAATTGATAACATAATGGAAGTAATTATTAAGTGTTCATGGTTGTACTTGTTATAAGGTTATGGTTAATTGTCTCATATATTATTATGGTTAATTGAACTGTAAGTGAAATAAATTGACTTATAGTAACTGTTGGAGTTCAAAAAGTGAGAGTTATGGTGGATGATACTTGATATTAAGGGTGATGTATGATCATCGATAATAAAAATGGAAATACTCTCAGGTAAAGCAAGAGGTGAGGACGACATAAGTGGATGAAAGAGATATCAATTAGATTGTTATAAAAGTTGTCATTCTTTCTCTTTGTGATTTCTATATTATGTTTATATGATCTAACCCTGGATGATGATACCTATCAGTATGTGTTATTTGTATTAGATACTACTCTTATTATACCTTTTTTAGGGGTATAATATAGTTCCGGGGTGAGTAGGTATTTTAGGTTTAACGTGAATAGTGATATCCAACAAATTCTTCTCCTCTCATTCCTGTGGGGGGAAGTTGTATCTTGTTTCTTCCTTTATTAAACTGGAATCTCTTGTAGATATTTAGACTAGTTCATTGGGAAAAATTTTCATTTTGTATTATCTTTCATATTCAGGAAAGCTTGCTTTATAGCGGAGCATTTAGTAATGCCAACAGCCTGGTGAGGGCTGTCTGTCTAAGGATAGGTTAAGGCAGTTTTGGTAGGGTGATGAAATTGGACTTCAAACTTAGGGCTTAACAGCGCTTATTGTAAGCGGCCATGACCAAGTCGTCAACACAAACATGTCAAAAGTGATAAGAAAAAAGCCCTGGGAATCACAAAATTCAAAGTACAGGGGAGTCATAGCCCCTAACCAAGGGAGTGGTTATGTTGACTATGTCCCTCTTATTCCTGATATGTTATGGTGACCCAGGCCTGTCTCGTGAAGATCTTTAATTTGAACCTTCACCTCTACTCTTTTTAAAGGATGAACCGTGCCTTTGCTATCGCTAGAATATAGTGATCGAAGAGTTACGGCTCAACTACTTTATGTATTACACCATATTGCTTGAAGATGGCATACTGAAAGAGCGTAGGTTAGTGATAAGAATAGGAGGTGTGCCCGAAGGGCAAAGGAATAGTATGGTTCTCATCACGTCATTGAGATCTACAGAGTGGCAGATACTTCGACTACCTTGTATTCGATGAAGATAAGGGGGTGGTAGGTTTAGTAAGGATCGAACCTACAATAACACTCTTATGAGTGGTACATTTCAACCAATTAAACTATAAGTTCCTACGGATATCTACATGTAATTTGCTTACTTTGGGAAGAGCGGGTGGAAAGAGAAGGCCTTTGTCCTATCTATTTCCAATTTCGGCAATTGGTTGTAAGAAATAAAAGCATTTTATTACTTTTATTGACTTCGCATGTATTTGAAATGGGTGGTAAAGATTTCCTATCTAGGTGGATTAGAGTAGGTCCCCACACAATTTGATTAGTTGAGTCATGACAATTACTAAGTCAATCAGAATAGAAATTCTTTTTTGAGTAATTAACTTTTATAAATGCATGAACTCTTGTACATCATAATACACAAAAAAATAGAATTTACTTTTCTCTGATAATATGTTATAAAATAAAAACGCAAGAAAAAGAATATTACAGAGAAAGATAGAGTGAAAGGAAAGATCATATTAGGCTGTGCACCAATCGATCAATTCAAATACTCAAACTGTTTCAAATCAATTTGGATAACTGGATTTGGATTATAAAATTTGAATCAATTTACAAATTTAATATTAGAATATTTTAATATTCTTAAATTGAATATAGCTACGTGTGTTTACAATTCGAATCGATTCGAATAAACAAAATTTATAAACATAAAATAATAATAATAATAATAATAATAATAATAATAACCATAATAATAATAATAACCATAATAATAATAATAATAATAATAATAATAATAATAATAATAATAATAGTATGAAGAAGAAGAAGAATAAGTTAGAATTTACATATTTCAATTAAAAAATAAATTTATTATTTACTAATTACTTGAAAAACCTAAAACCTAATGCAGCCTAGGCCCACATTTAGAGTATTTTAATTTAAAAATCTAAAATCCATGCCTATTTAACATTTATATATTTACGGAGTACATACCTAATCTCTCAACCTCACTTCTTCTTTCACATAGTATTTTAATTTTTGAACCATTGTGATGAATTCAGTTCCATTTTAAACTTGCGATGCCATATCACTTTTGGTTATTTAAGGCCTAATTTTTAAAATTTTATAACTTTTTCATTATGTTTGCTCTAAAATTGAAATAAAAATAGTTTCTTGTTGAAATTTCAAAATCGAACAAATCGATTCATAAAATCAAATCAAAATGACAAAAGATGACGAATTATACATAGAACTTATCGTATTAGAATTGAAATTTCAATTCGATGGCAATAAATGATCTGAATTGATTTGTGCACTAGCCAAGCACTTATTACTTTTCTTAGGGATGGAATAAATGAATAGAAACCTTCCATTTGTAAAAAACACTAAAAACCTAACTTTTCTCGAAAGAAATAAAATAGACATTCACTATAATAAATAAAATATATTTATAATATTATATTTGATAATTTTTTAAAAGTATATATAAAAATGATAACCAGGATCCCTTTTCCAGGTATGTGGATGTAAAATAAGTGGATCTTATCCATTTTCCCAAAGTGTTAATATAGAAAATAACTGCTCACGTGTACTTAATCCTATGAGAATATAAAAACAGTGTCTGAAACATCGACAAAGGAGCACAAAAGTTTATTGAAAAATATATATTCATTTCAAAAGTCAAGATACCCCTAGATAATAAATAATTCAACAACATGTGGTTGGATATTTGTTGCTAAAATCTAGACCAGAGAACACCAACCGTAAACTTTGACCAAAACATATGGGATTCCTGATTGTTGCCTTGCATTCTCATTTAGGAAAATCCTTAGCCATTATAATTTAACCTATCAAGGACTTAGTAAAAGTTTACTATAGAGATAGAAGGACCAGCCTCTCACAAAATTTTTTCAGTTTCACCTACTACCAATAAATTGAACGAAACATGACCCCACCTTCCAAACTCCAACGACATAGACCCTACCTACCCTTCTCCCCCCTCCCCCCATCAGATCTACCTAATGATTCAGATATCCAAATGGCAGTTGATTCGCAAACTAAACTATCCTACAAGAAAATCCTAGGAGACAAAACCATTATATCCAACGTTTATTAAACAATTAGAGAACTCAATAATCAAATATATTCAAAGAACAGAGAATCCATCCACCTCTCTCTCAGAGATAAACCCAATCTATACTCCCATGGCTTTACTCAATCATCATTAAGGCGGTGGGAAGGAATTTCAATCATCAATACTTGAAAACAAAAATTATAGATCTTTGGAAACTAAAAGAGAACTTTGCACTAATCGATCTGGTCCTTGACTACTTCAAAGTTAAATTTAGCAAAGAGGCATCTCTAAAAAGAATTACCTAGGAGGGCCCTTGGTTCATAGTTAGGTCATTCCTGTCAGTTTGAATTTGGGAACCAAACTTTGTTCCAAAATAATTCCAAATCAAATCAACGGCTATTTGGATCAGATTACCGCAACTCCCCACAGAGTTCTATGACATCAAAATCTTGGAAAAATTGGGGGAGAAGATCGATAAACTCTTAAAAGTGGATGCATGTAACTCCTTCACATTAAGAGAGGTATGCTCAAATTTGTATCCAAGTCCCTCTAGATACCTTGGCAAACATAAACAACTAATTCCTTATGAGAGAGAGGGGTTTCTATGAAAGAGATGCAGAAGGCTAAGTCATTTTAATTCTTGCCCACATATTAAATCACCACCGCAGAACCAACTGATAACCCACCCACCGGTGTAAGATAGACATGAGGAGTAGTGGAAAAAAGTATCATTTGCAAGAAAAAAGAAAAATAACAATACTCATACCAGTGTTGAGAAAAGCTAATCCTCATCCACATAAAACATTGGTGTAAAAATGTTCGATGCAGCCTTAAGCAAGTTCATAAAAAACCCATAGTTTTAAATATGTGGTGTTGACAAATTTGACATCCAGCTCTAGCGGCGATCATAGATTTGACCCAACTTAGGTAATCCCTAAGCCGGCGAGATCGAGTTAAAAAATACATGACCCAATAGGCCCCTTAACAAATGGGCCCAAAGGCTATGGGAAACTCTAATATGAAAAAGGACCAAAACAAAATCCTAAGAAAAGTCCAATGGATAAGGGGTCAGACCATCATGAACCAAAGGACCCATCCCTAACAAATAAACAACAAGGTTCTCCTAGCCCAATTAGGGAAGACCCAAAAATTAAAAACAAGGACATAAAAATAGACAATACCACCTCTTCTAGTAAGGTAGACATATCCCACTGCCATCTCAACTCTTTCTCTCTAACTCAAATACCCAAATATTTTCACTCTCCTAAAGACTCTACCAGCACACATTAACCACAGTGACTTTACTATTATTTCACAAAACCCGATATTTATTATTAACAGTAATGGTAATGATAAAGGGAACTCAAAAGACTCAAAACTTTCTGGTTATACCACTACAACTCCCTTAACTTGTACTTCCACCACTCTACTCAAAATAATTTCTCTCACCTTTCTCAATCCTCAAAAGAAAATAGAAAACATAGCCCAAATGCACTTGTGTTCATGATGGATCCACTACCATTGGACTACCAGCCAATCTCTTGGTTGTAAATGTTCCTATCATAAACCTAAGTCCCACTTCAACTGAATGTAGAGGGGAAACAAGTCACCATTCTCATTTAGAACATACTCTACCTGGCCCAACTGATTATAAAGGGCTTAATCAAGGCCTTACAAATTATGGGCCCACCATTTGTATGACCACAATGATGAAAATCATTAGACTCCAGACTCAAGGGAATCTAACTCCAAAAAGGATAATAGAAGAGATGAATATGATGACCTAATTCCTACCCTTTTTCTTGCAAAAAATTTCTGCATTGTTGGAGATGGGGCTAGTTTTTATACAAAGCTATGGGGTTCACCAACTACCCCTAACTCCATCCGCTCATCTCCACAACTTCAAGAGCCCTCTCTATCAATAAATGAAAGAGAGGGAAGAAACAATCAAGGTTATAAAAGAAAACAATTGAGAGATAAAGAGAATACTGACAGCTCTAAAAGCATCAAAGGCAGACATCTTAACTCTAGAAAAACCTTTAAATTACTCCTTCAAGGACCTTATCAGCGAAATTCTACTGATCTTGTTCCCAATATAACTCAAAAAATTCAACCTCAAACTAATGCCTCTAGTTATGAAAATCTACCATAAAATCAAAATAAACCCCTGTCAAGAAAGAGAAGGAATCATTATTGATACTACAATAAAGAGAATAAAAGAGTACAAGATATTTTCAAAGGTTCAAGCTTCAGAATTGGTAAGTGTTTGGAGCCTTTTAAAGCCTTGGTAAGTTGAAGGGGGAGAAGGGAACAATTACACTCAAGAGGCTCCTTACTTGAAAGAAAATATGGACCTTGCACACTATAATTGGACACTCAAGAGGCGCCCATTGTTAGGGATATTATGGTCCTTTAATACTTTTTTTTACACTCCAAAGGAGCACCCTTCATTAAGGGTATTTAGGTCTTTGTTTTGTAATAGTATAAATAGGTAACTTAGCTCTTATTTTCCTTAGTTTTGACATAATGAATTGAGTGAATTTTTAGATTGTAATATTAGTGTTAGCTTGTAGTATTCTCCTTATCCTTAAGAGAGAGAAACCAAATTAGGGTTAGCACAATTGATAGATTTCACTTGTGTTGACAAATTGGCAAGAAAGGTGGGTTTTAAGGAGTGTGAATTCCTTTGTTACACCTAAGAGGAAGGTTTGAGCTTCTATTGATGAGGTGTGATTGATGTTTTGATGCACAATCTTTTTTAATCACTTGGTAGAAGTAAGGGTCTTTCTATCTATCTTTACGTTTATGCAATCTTCTTCTTCATCTCCTTTCTTTTGTGTTGTTTTTGCTTGCTGATTTTTGCATCTTGTGTGTCCATTTCATAAATTCCTAGTCTTCCCTTGTATCATTTGGTATCAAATCCTTGTTTATGGTTATTCCTACAACCCTAAGTCTTGGATCTAAGAAAATCTCAACAAAAAAGAGTGTAGAAAATTGAAAATCTCACAAAAAAATTGTAAATCCATTTTTGTGTTTTGATAGATTTTTTGATCTTCGATCTACTTTGTATTTTTGGTTTTTTGTTGGTTTCTAGTGATATATCCTTGCTCCCTAGCACCTAAGGAGTCTAGATCTACATTTGGAACAAGATTTGGTCAATTTTGATTGGTTGTAATTTTGTGTTATTTGAGCTTGCCTTGGCCCAAGGAACCTAGGTCCAAAAAAAAATTAAAGTTAGAGTTCATTTACCTTGTGGTCAAACTTCGGTCAACTCTTGAATATTCATATTGTTCTTCACCATCTTCATAGCTTGTTGAAGAAGAATATTCAAAGAGTGTGTTTGATCCAAAAAAGGAGAAGAAAGAGAGTGCACTTGGTATTTATGAAATAATATTCCATGGCATATTCATTGTCATCCAAAAGAAAGAAGAGACAAATGGAATAATCAAGTACAATTGAAAGTACAAAGGAGGGACCAATCCATTTTGAATTCATTTGAAGCTCCAAAAGGGCTCCAAACCTTCAATTTTTCCCTCCCAAATGAAATTTCATCTTTTTCGAAGTGTTTTTGGATGAAACAAGTAAATTGGGATTTAAAAATTTGAAAAGTGACGTCCAATCACAAGTTGCCACATCATCACTTATACAAATGACCAAATTGATTTCTAAATTAGATTTCTAAGTTTCTATTTGTTGTTTCTAGTTGCTTTTGTGTTGATTCTACTACTAATAACTAAACTAGTAATTACCTACTAGGTTGATAATTAGTCTAGAGTTCTTTGTTTTTTGTCTACGTTCCTTTTATGCTTTTTATCATTTTTAAGTCACAGTAACTTATTGGTTGAAGTTCGTACATCATTTGTTTTTAGTCTTATCAAACAAAAACTGATTCCAGACCAAGGCATATTCACCACTTAATTCACTTGCCAAGTATTGCCAAGCTTTTAACACTTGGAAAACTAAGCATGAGGGAAGAAATGAGAGTGAGGGTGGTGAGGCTCTTTTTGAACTAACTTGTTTGTTTGTTTTGTATATTTGTTTCTTTCTTTTAGGTACCATGGCTACCTATAGTTTCAATGCCACATTTGATCGCATCAAAGACGATTGGGATAGCTTCATTAAAGATATGCGCCAAATGCTTAGTGCACTAAATCCAAATTTTGAAAAAGTGAGTCCAAATGGAAACCTTGACATATTCCCTTGTAATACGGAGCATGAAGGCTTCCCTAATGAAAAAACAAGTGAATAACACACTTTCCATGATCTACAAGGTAACAAAGCTATCTTCTACACTCCTAGAAAGTTGAATTATTGTGTTGTGGCTAGTAGTAGCCAAAGTGGTGTAGTTTTGGATTTTCTTAATGAAGAAGTGTGTGAATCTTCCTTTTGTGATACACTTAGTGTTGTTAGGTTGCATAAGGACCAAACTCTTGTTGTGAGTACGCAAGCACTAGTTGATCCTTTAGATGACAAAATCAATTCTTTTTGTAAGAATGATTTGTCTCCATCTAGTGCTAGCACTTATGACTTGAATAAAGTTCCCTTACCAAGTGACAAGAGTATTCACACACTAGTTGACCCTTGTGAAATTCAAGGTGAGTCTACGTTGGTATGTGAGTTGCCAACAACTAATGAGGATGTGAATGATAATCAACCTACTCCCGGATGTAGTCCACTACTTGAGCATATATGTGGTGTGTTTAATAATTCTGAAGTTAGTAATGATGTTGATAGAGTTGATCATGGGATTGGAGATGATTTTTTGAGCATGTTGTATTATAAAATCCATATTGATAGATTTGCTCAAAGAAATCAAGAAAAGGCACAATAGGATAAAGGTGACCTTGAATTGCTTGAATATGTAGGAAACCCAAATTGTGATTATTCTTGTGAACATATTTTTGTGTGTGATCCCTTTTCTGCTCATGGTGACTTATATCTATGGGGAAATTACTCTCTTAAAATAAGAAGTGGTGCATGCTTAGAGATTCTAGTTATTTCTTCTTTGTGTGTTTCCTATGTTGAGCATCCTAATGGTGATGAACTTGGAACTAGTGAGTACTTGCATAAGGGCACCATAGTTGAAGTTGATTTGTGTGACACCTTTCCCTACTCTATATTTGGCTTTGATGATATGTATGCTATTGTAGAGAGTATGTCTTTTAGATGGGGCAAAGCCTATGGGGAAAAAGAGTATTGTCTAGATCCATGTCTAAGGCCACTCTTTCCATTTGACCCCTGCTGCCAAATGTGGATATGACGATGCTGGCACACCCAACTTATTGCTTGGTCTACATGACAAGCAAGGTATTATTCTTGAAAACCTGAGGAAAAATTTGTCATTGTCATCTTGGGATAATGCTTCTAAATGTGCATCCTTACTTGACACACTTGTGCTTGAATTGAATTAATCCCAACTTGTGGATGCCAAGTTGATGTTTTACTTGAAAGAAGGAAGCCATATGTTTTTAAATGACTTGATTCCAACCTTATGTGCTAAAACTATTGAACCAATTAGTATTCTTATAGATATAGCACCTTGGATGATGCCTTTACACTTGATGCCTTCCTATACTACCTCTTTGCTTATGATGATATCCATGCTAGTCTTGGATTTGCTTTATGTAGGGGTAGGATATTTGTTTATTAGTCCACTTGGAGTTATAATGGTATATGGCTTTTGTGAACCTTTGTAGTTTTTATACCTCTTGATGTTTACCTTGGCCGTGTCCTTTTTTATGCTTGTGATAGGTGTTTCATGATCATAACGAGGGATAGTTGGTTATATTCCAAAAGTGTACCCCCTTGTCATGTTCACCTAATTTGTGGTACTAATGCTAACCCTCCTATCACGAGGATTGTGTGCTTGTTTTTCCCTGTCTTTTATTTTGCAAGGTACGAATTTGAGGACAAATTTTTTTCAAGATGGAGAGGATGATACAAGCATGAAGAGCATAAAAGAGTACAAGGTATTGTCAAAGGTTCAAGCTTCGGAATTGGTAAGTGTTTGGAGCCTTTTAAAGCCTTGTCAAGTTGAAGGAGGAGAAGGGAGCCATTATACTCAAGAGGCAAGACAAGATGGACCTTGCACACTATAATTGGACACTCAAGAGGCGCCCATTGTTAGGGCTATTATGGTCCTTTAAGACTTTTTTTACACTCCAAAGGAGCACCCTTCATTAAGGGTATTTTAGTCTTTGTTTTGTAATAGTATAAATTAGCACCTTAGCTCTTATTTTCCTTAGTTTTGACATAATGAATTGAGTGAATTTTTAGACTGTAATATTAGTTTTAGCTTGTAGTATTCTCCTTCTCCTTAAGAGAGAGAAGTTGAATTAGGGTTAGCATAATTGATGGATTCACTTGTGTTGACAAATTGGCAAGAAAGGTGGGTTTTGAGGAGTGTGAATTCCCTTGGTCCACCTAATAGGAAGGTTTGAGCTTCTATTGGTGAGGTGTGATTGACAGTTTGATAAACCATCTTTTGCTAATCACTTGGTAGAAGTAAGGGTCTTTCTATCTATCTTTAAATTTATGCAATCTTCTTCTTCATCCCCTTTCTTTTGTGTTGCTTTTGCTTGCTGATTTTTGCATCTTGTGTGTCCATTTTGTGAATTCCTAGTCTTCTCTTGTATCACTCATAGACTTCATCAAACCTGGGGAAAGAGAAGGATAAGACAATAGACAACCCCCAGCCAACCCCAATATTAATGATGAACTGCATAATATGAAATGCTAGGGGGGGCTAATAATGTTGAGTTCAGAAGACACTACAATGCTATAATTTAAATGTACAAACCTCTTCTCCTAGCTTTCCTGGAGACTACAATGGGTGACCATAAGAATATGGTGGAGGAACTTAGCTTCAATAGTCAGGTTTAATTCCTAGCCACTGGTAGCTCTGGTGGGACTGTTATCATGTGGACAACACCATCTTCAACATCCATGACATTGCTATTTACCCCTAAGTAATTCTTTCTCCATTAAGGTAAACAATTTTCCCTCTTCTTAGTTCTTTACTGCTATTTGTGCTAGCAATAACTTTGAAGATAGAAAATATCTCTAGTCTAACTTAGCTTACTTTGTTAATAACATAAAGACCTCCCATACAACCCCTGGCTCATTAGGAGAGACTTTAATGAAATCCTCAAATCCTCTAAAAATTTTGAGGGCAACAACATTAATAATAATACGGATTCCTTCTTCTAGAACTGTATTAATCTTTATGGTCTAGTTGATCTAGGGTTTAAATATAGTAAATTCACTTGGTCAAATAAAAGATATAAGAATAGGACTAGCCTCATTCTTGAAAGATTGACAGATGCCTTGTTGACAACTCTTGGATTAAAATGATCCCTCAAGTTTCTGAAATCCACCTCCTTAACCCACTAGATCATTGCCCTATACTTCTTAAGCTGACCAATCCTACTTTTTCTTCTGAAAACCTTCAGGATGGAAACTATATCGTGCTCCTATCCTGCCTTAATTAATATTTTCAAAGACTCATTTTCTCCTAATACCCCGTTGACAAAAGTTATCACCTCATTTGAGGCTGATATTAAAGTATGGAAAAAGGAGTTCTTTGGAAATATATTTCACAAGAAGAAGCACATTTTGGCCAGACTTAGTGGCATCTAGAAATCTCTAAATTATTCTCATATCCTCTTCCTTCATAACTTAGAAACAAACCTTACCAAAGATTATAGTGAGATTCTCAGACAAGAGTAGGAATTCTAGAGGTTAAAGTCTAGGGTTAGTTGGCTCTCAGAAGAAAATTCTAACAAGATTCTTTCGTACCTCTACTCCCAATAGAAGAGGAAGGAACAATATTTTAGCTCTGAAGGATGACAATGGTAATTGGAGGTATACCCCTGAGGAAATAAAATTTGAGATATTAGGATTCTACTCCTAATTTTTCTCATCTGAACATTCTCCCACCCTTTTAGGTGCCAATGCAACCCTTCTTCTTATGGATCAAATAGGAATAAAGATTACCCTTCTCTTGACAGCCTCTACCCCAAATGAGATAAAGAGAGATGTGTTTTCTTTCAATCCGACTAAAGGTTCAAGACCAGATGTCCTACACCCTCTAATGTGAAAGGAGACCTTTATATCCTTGCAAATAGAAGAAAATGTAAACTCCACTTACCTTTGCCTAACCCCCAAGTTCTCTAGTGCCACTAGCCTGAGGAATTTTAGACCTGTAGGTCTATGCAATACTTAGTTCAAAATAATCACCAAGACTATTGCTAGTAGGATCAAACCCTTCTTGGACAATCTCATTAGCTTAACCCAATATATCTTCCTTCCCAATAGAAAGACCTCTAATAATGCGATCATTATCTATGAAGTAATCTCCCACTCATAAAATAAAGGGGAAAAGGGCCAACATAATCCTAAAAGATTGACTTAGAAAATACTTTTGATAGGATTGAGAGGTCTTTTATTATAAAGACTCTATATTTCTTAAATATACCCCCCCCCCCCTCCAAATTAGCAACTCTCATCATGTCTTAGGTATCTTCCTCACCATATCTATTCTGGTCAATGGGGGGAAACCTTTTTTAAGCCTACCGGGGGAATAAGATAAGGGGATCCTCTATCATCCTACATCTATATCATATAGATGGAACTCCTTTCATGGAAAATTGACCACAAAGTGGAAATCCTTAATTGGAATCTCATCTCTATTAGCAAAAAAAAGGTCCTAAAACTTTCCACCTATCCTTTGTTGATGACTTGAAAGTATTTGCAGTGGACAATGACAAAAACTGTATGACCATTAAGAAGATTCTTCATAGTTTCAGTTATCACACTGGCCAGTAAGTGAACACCCTCAAATCCACAGTCATTCTCTCCTAGAACTGTAATTAGGAAGATAGACTCATACTAGCTAGCATCATTTCCATCAAAGTTAGACTGTTTTGGAAAGTACCTTGGCTTTTATGTTCCATAAGAAACCCTGCATCAGGGACTTTCAATTTATTATAGAAAACCTCAACTCCAAGTTGGTTGGTTGGCTAGAAGACTAACTTCCTCAACATGGTTGGTAGAAATGTCCCGCACAAAATCCTCCTTAAGTAGCATCCCAACCTATGTCAAGCAATACATATCGATTCCCTCAAGAATCCATAACCTTATTATTAACAAAACCCAAAGAAATTTTGTCTAGGGATCTACAGCAGGGAAAAAAAGAAAGCATATGTTAAATCAGAACACTATCACCACCCCCAAGAATATGAGGGGCTTAGGGCTACAGAAATTAATCATAAGAAACACCACCATGTTAATTGGTTTAGCATGGAGATTTCATAAGAACCCTACCAACTTCAGGGCACTTATTCTTAGGAATAAGTATCGTCCCTCAAGTAATAAAAAATTGGCTAAAAATACCTCAAGGACTTAGAGAAATATCTATATAGGGTGGGGGGTTTGAAAAGAGCCTCTTTATGGATAGACCATAAAGAGGACCAAGTAAACTTCTGGACTGACAGATGGATCCCTCACAGCAAGCCCATTATCAATTCATCCATGGCCCTCTACCCCAACACCATGAGTAAACCAAACCTTTACAAGTTTGGTGTAATAGGGAATGGAACCTTACCAGCATACCTATGAAAATACCCCAAGAATAGATCTAGACCATCAAATAATCCTTTTCCCCTAATTCCTAAGCTAATTCAGACACTCTCATCTAAAACATAACTGGAAAAGCACTTACAATATGCTGATTGACAACCCAAAAACAATTTCTAGTGAAATTCAACCCTCCTTCAACTTGATATAAAAGGCTAGTATCCCTTTAAAGATTAAAATCTATTTATGGCTCACTCACCACAATAGTTTCCCAACTAGACATACCTTATCCGTAATGGGAGTCACGAATAATTCCAATTGTACCATCTATAATCATAATGTTGAGGATATCAAATATATTTTATTTGACTATTCTATCATCAAAACTTACTGGAGCACCCTCCTTGCCAGGAGTTCTCATAAAAAATCCATAACTGTCTATCACGCCTACTATCTAATTGAGACGAACAGGCACCCAATGCCTTAAAGGCACGAGAGAACTAACTTATACTTTGGGATTACTATGCATGTAACTGTAATAATTATAAGGCTCTAACAAGTATAGGTAAGTTTCCTTGATGAAAAAATAACATAGATAGGCCTATTATAGATATATATGACTTGTCCATTGAGGCCTTGATTACTAGGGAATAAGACACCATTGTGCTTTACTTTAACAATAGTATACAAAGCCTCTAAGGAACAAGGAGAGGTTTATGTTCTTTTGGTTATCTCTCAAAAGCGTAACCTAACGGCTCTCATCTCTCTCTAACGGCTCTCTCTCTTCCTCCCTACCCCCTCTCTCGCTAGCTCCGATCACCGGCCCCCGTCGCCGTCGCCGACCGTCGGCGTCGACCCGACCCAACCTCCGGCTCCGGCGCCGACCCTCTCTCCCTCTCTCCCGCACCGGTCCCCGATCCCCGGCGCCGCCGCTGTCCTTTGGCGCCGACCCGACTCCACCACCGGCACCGACCTCCGGTCCACGACGCCGACCCCGTCGCCGCTCCCCGCCACCCTCCGGCGCCGACCGCCGGTTCCAAGCCGATCCCCCCCGCCCCCCTGATTGTGCAGACCCCCACCCCACCCTTACCTGTCCTGCCCGTACCCCCGGCGGGGTACACCAGCCCTCCCCCAACCGCCATCCGATCCCCAGCCAGCCGCCGCCCGGTCCCCAGCCGCCACCCGCCGCTCCGTCTCCAGCAGCCGTAACCCCAAGCGTAATCCGGTGACCTCTAACCTTTGTTATTTTTGTTATTTCATATTTTATTTTATTTCATTATTGCATATTCCATTCTTAGTATTATTTCAGTATTGCATATTCTATTATTGAGTATAGTTTTGTTTCGAGATATTCCTTTGAATTTGTGTGAGCCTTGTATTTCTTTGTTGCTGCTGCTTTGATACTACCACCGTGTATATCTGTATATTTTTTATACTTTCGTATAGTTGTGGCTGTGGGTGGTAATGGGTGGATAGGGTCATGTCCGAGGGGGTTGGGGTGTGGGGCCGTGGTGGGGGCGGGGGATAAGGAGAGGGCGGGAGTGGGAGGGAGGCCAAGGTTTGGCCGCGGGAGGGGCAGTGGAGGGCGGGATGGTAGGCTGAGGGTTGGGTCTTGGCATATAGGGACCCTTCAGGGTAAGTCCATAGAGCTCGTGAAGATTCTTAGGAAGAGGAGGATCAACATTGCGTGTGTCCAAGAGACCAAGTGGGTAGGGTCTAAGGCTAGGGATGTGGATGGTTACAAGCTGTGGTACTCTGGGAGCGACAGGCGTAGGAATGGAGTTGGCATCTTAGTAGATGAAGAGCTTAGAGGTCAGGTAGTGGACGTGAAGAGGATCAACGATAGGTTGATGACTATTAAGTTGGTCATTCGGGGGTTTACCCTGAACGTGTGTAGTGCTTATGCGCCACAAGTGGGATCGGAGGGGGAGGAGAAAATGCGATTTTAGGAGGCTTTGGAGGAGGTGGTGAGAGGCGTGCCTAGTTCGGAGAAGATTGTTGTAGCAGGGGATTTCAACGGGCACATCGGGGCGCTACCGGGAGGCTTTGGGGATGTGCATGGTGGTTTTGGTTTTGGGGAGAGAAATGAAGAGGGGGCGACCCTATTGGAGTTTGCGAGGGCCTTTGGGCTGGTGGTGGTGAACTCGGGCTTCTCGAAGAAGGACGAGCACCTGATCACCTTTTGAAGCGCGGTAGCCAGGACTCAGATTGACTTTTTGTTACTTAGGAAAGGGGATAGGGCGTTGTGTAAGGACTGTAAAGTCATCCCGAGTGAGAATCTTTCGACCCAGCATAGGCTCTTGGTTATGGATTTGGGTATAAAGAAGAATAGAAAGAGGAGGAGTAAAGAGTGTAGACCGAGAATTAAGTGGGGCGGCCTGACGCCAGTGAATGCGTGGGAGATAGGGGAGAGGTTGGCGGGAATGGGGGTGTGGGAGTGTAGGGGGGACGTGGATAGTATGTGGGATAGGGCGGCAAGGTGCATTAGGGAGAATGCAAGTGAGGTGTTGAGTGTTTCTAGGGGCCGGGCCGGGCACCATCGGGGGGATTGGTGGTGGAATGAAGAGGTGGAGAAGAAAGTGGGGACCAAGAAAGGGGCGTATGCTAAGTTGGTGGAAAGTAAGGACGAAGAGGAGAAGCGGGTGTACAGGAAAGAGTACAAGCTAGCGAGGAAGGAGGCGAAGTCAGCAGTCACGGCTGCTAAGACGGCCGCTTTTGAGAGCTTGTATGCAGGGTTACAGGGGAAAGGAGGGGAGAAAAAGTTGTTCAGACTCGCTAAGGCTAGGGAGAGGAAGGGTCGTGACCTCGATCAGGTGAGGTGCATTAAGGGGGAGGACGGTAGAGTGTTGGTGGAGGACGGCCACATCAAGAAGAGATGGCAGTCGTATTTTCATGGGCTCTTGAATGACGAAGGGGATAGAGCTATTTGTGTTAGGGGAACTGGAGCACTCAGAGGAGTGTAGGGATTTTAGCTATTGTAGACGTTTTAAGGTAGAAGAGGTTAGACAGGCTGTCCGCAGGATGCGAAGGGGTAGGGCGACGGGGCCGGATGAGATACCGGTGGAATTTAGGAAGTTCGTTGGAGAGGCTGGAGTAAGGTGGTTGACTGGATTGTTTAATGAAATTTTCAGGACGACAAAGATGCCCGAGGTGTGGAGGTGGAGTACCATGATCCCTCTCTATAAGAATAAGGGGGACATTCAGAGTTGCGATAACTATAGGGGGATTAAGTTATTGAGTCACTCGATGAAGATCTGGGAGAGAGTGGTCGAGGTGAGGCTGAGACGGATAGTGTCTATTTCGGAGAACCAGTTCGTATTTATGCCCGGCCGCTCGACGACGGAGGCAATCCACCTGGTACGGAGGTTGGTGGAGCAGTATAGGGAGAGGAAGAAGGATCTGCACATGGTGTTTATCGACCTGGAGAAGGCTTACGAAAAAGTCCCCAGGGAGGTGCTTTGGAGATGCTTGGAGGTGAGTGGGGTACCGCTGGCATATATCAGAGTAATTAAGGATATGTATGATGGAGCGAAAACCCAAGTGAGGACGGCGGGAGAAGACTCGGAGCATTTCACTGTCCTGACAGGATTGCATCAGGGATCTACTCTTAGTCCCTTTTTGTTTGCGTTGGTGATGGATGTGTTGACGCGGCGTATTCAAGGAGAGGTGCCGTGGTGTATGCTTTTTGCAGACGATGTAGTTCTGATAGATGAGACTCGAGGGGTGTGAATGACAAATTAGAGGTGTGGAGGCGAACTCTTGAGTCTAAAGGGTTCAGGGTGAGCAGAAGCAAGACAGAGTATGTGGAATGCAAGTTTAATGACGTGAGGCGGGAGAATGAGGTAGTAGTGAAGCTGAAAGCTCAGGAGGTATGTAAGAGGGATAAGTTCAAGTATCTTGGGTCCGTGATCCAGAGTAACGATGAGATTGACGAGGATGTCTCGCACCGTATTGGGGCGGGATGGATGAAATGGAAACTCGCGTCGGGGGTGCTGTGTGATAAGAAGGTGCCGCCCAAGCTTAAAGGCAAATTCTACAGGGTGGTAGTCCGTTCGGCTTTGTTGTATGGAGCGGAGTGTTGGCCAGTTAAGAACTCCCACATCCAAAAAATGAAGGTGGCAGAAATGCGGATGTTGCGCTGGATGTGTGGACTGACTAGAGGGGATAGAGTTCAGAATGAGACTATCCCGGAGAAGGTTGGTGTGACTTCAGTGGAGTGCAAGATGCGGGAAGCACGATTGAGATGGTTCGGACACGTGAAGAGGAGGGGCATGGATGCCCCGGTCCGTAGGTGTGAGAGGCTCGCGTTGGATGGTTTTAGGTGGGGTAGGGGTAGGCCGAAGAAGTACTGGGGTGAGGTGGTTAGGCGGGACATGGAACAGTTACAGCTCACCGAGGACATGCCCCTAGATAGGAAGGTCTGGAGGACGTGAATTACGGCAGAGGATTAGGGCCAGTTCGGGTCGCTAGTGTAGGGAATTACTTGGTGGGGGTTTTATTCTTGTCATGATTCCGTGTTTCGTGTTCCATGTTGTATTACGAATTTGTGTGCTTTCCCCTGCTTTCCTCTGCTTTATATTACTTATGGGTGCCGTATTTATGTTATGTAATCTGCTTCTGTGCTGCACTATGTGTTTGTGTGGTATCTCGTGCCTTGAGCCGGGGGTCTATCGGAAATAGCCTTTCTACTTCATCAGAGGTAGAGGTATGGACTGCGTACATCTTCCCCCCCCCCCCCAGACCCCACTAGGTGGGAATACACTGGGTTTGTTGTTGTTGTTGTTGTTGTATACAAAGCCTCTAAGAGAGAGACAACATTATTTTAGATCAGGAAAGGACCCCTCCATACCCTTCAATATAATACAATATCAAATACATGCTAAAGACTCAGCAAATCCCCAATCAACATGGAGCTCACCAACAGCCGCTGAGTAAAATATGCTTCTTCTAGGGATATCTGTTAGCTGGAATACATTTACCAGTGACAGAATACATTTACCAGTGATATAAAACATAGTGTCCCCCAAGAGGGACTTCAGTATAAGAGAATGTACTGAATATGTAAGGCATAAAGTAACCATATGTAAAACAAGAGCAAAAGTGAAACCAGGTACAACTGTATCGATAATGATAAAAGACCACCTTTGATTATACTTGTAGAATCATGTACATTACATTCTTTGATTTGCTTTACTGCTCTTTGCATTACCAACTTGGTAAGATATTATAGATGACCAACTGATAGTGGTAAAAAAGGATGACCTATGTTAGGCATTTAAACCCCTAGGATACGATCCTAATAAATAAATAAATCGATATTGATCTATTCTAGGATTTTCTTTCACCCCTGAGATACCAACCATAATATTGGGATCGAACCATGCCAGGTGTTCCTTCCACCCCTAGGATACCACCCATAAATACAGAAATTCACTTTACCTTGTTTTGTTAATTTTTGAGATTGTTCTTTGGTGGTCATAACATTATTAAGCTTTAAAGATATTGATTAATAGAAGAAGACATATGATCGAGACAAGAACAATGATAAAAAAAAAATAAGTGTAATATCAATGTAGACTACATTGGAACTTGTATGACAACATGAACCTCACTAGGGTTTAAATACATTCATTAATGAGACAAAAAGACATATGACAACTAAGGAGATGAAGACATACAACAAATTAGCTAGTAAGGTGTATAACTACTGAGCAAGTGACATTACATAGCATATATGGTTGTGGTAGATTTCATTGATCCTATATAGCATATAGCAATTTTGGCAGATTCAAGTGTAGAAATTTAAATGTTTCAAATGGGGGAATATGTGCATATCAAGTGGAGACATGTAACTCCTCAACTAAAGATGTTTGGACTATACAGTATACTCACTAGGTTATAATAAATAGAAAGGTATATGAGAATAGGTACTAACTATTGAGGTACATGGGCATATTCTAATTCGGAACAAATGTGCATCCCACATAAGGACATATAAACTATATACTGAATATGTAAGGACTCTATAAGGTCACTTATACCCAAATACGATGGGAATGATGTTAAAAAAGGAACATATGTAGCCAAAAGAAGTATGTGATTAATTAGACTATTGAAGTAATTTTGGACAGATTGTAAATCCAGCATGTGACACTCATAACTTGTACAATCTTGGATCTTATTAACTTATATAAGAGAAACATGTGACACTTTGACTCACTTTTAGACCATGGGAAGTACATAAAAGGTCATTTAACTATAGTGGGGATTGTACACCATCACGATGTATCTTTTACGATGATAGATCATCTACGAAGCTCACTTTATAGGAACACAATTGTAAGATGTTGTTTCAAATAATATGAAATATAATAGCCTTACATACCTTGTTCTGCAACCTGATTATTACAATGAATTTATTAGCCTTCTTTCCTTTAAGGTGTTAATCTATAGTATAAGCACATAATGGAGATAAGATTAACAATAAATCACAATGTAATCCTTGTAAAATAGTAGCTAAACACTTGACTCAAATACTTTGCATATCACCACACCCTCCTTCTATATTTTAATACAACTCCACTTAACCATTCTATAAGATCACCCACTACCTCCAACAAAACCACCTATGACATCACCTAAATAGTCCCAAAATCCTTAAACACAATATAAGATATTGAACCCATGGCTTATGATCACCATCCCATGAGTTCTTAACAACAACATATAAAAAAATCCTCCATCAAGACCTTGGCATAAAGAGGGAAAAATTAGTGTAGTAACCTTACCTTTATTTCTGAAATTTTCTTTCTTAAAGTGTACTCCATCAAAACCCTAAGTTTCCCTTCAAGTTAAACCAAATACTATTGGAAAATATCTTAGAGACTACAGAGAAGTAGTCTATCAAGATTGGCAAAAAGGGTTTTCCTACACTTCAAACAAAAATAACTTGATTTCCATAACTTCCCATGATAGGATTACAGATAAACCACAATTATTTTCACTTACCTTGGATGAAAACAAGGAGGATTTCTTCAAGAACCCTACGAGAAATTAGGCGGCTATTTTGGTTGAGAAGAGCTTAAGAGAAATCTAATTTTTTCTACAAATGAAATAATAGTGAAGTGAGCTTATCGTTGGTCTATAGGAAACCCCTTATGACTACCTCTCTCTCTTTAATTTGGACCAGATATTTTTTTTTGTTCAGAAGATCCAAGTAGGTGATGCACCTAGTTGGTTCTTTAAGCTAGTCAAGTAGTCCAATTAGGTGATACACTTACTTGCTCTATTAAGCTGGTCAAAAGCTCTATTTACCTTAAGTAGGTGATGCAGCTACTTTATCCCTTAATTTTGTCAAATATCTGAGTAGTTTGTGCTCCTACATGGCCATTGGACTCGGGCCTTGTCGATCTAAAACTATTGGGCCTTGACTGGCCATTCTTCTTTTTTTTCTTTTAGTTTGGGCCAAAATTAATTCAAGTAGGTTTTAGTGTATTTGTCCCAATAAGCTAGTCAACAGAGTCTTAGTAAGTGATGTACCTACTTAGTTCTTAGATTGGTAAATAGGTCAAAGTAGGTGATACACCTCCTTATCACCTACTAGCTTAATTTAAGTCAAGCAAGAAGCTCGCTTATTAATTCCATATCCTAAGTCTTAAAATGTTAACTTAATACTTATATGCACTAGGATACTTTAATTCTTTTATTCAGACTTAACACTCAACTCTAATCTTTAAGATCAAAATCCACCTTACTTTTCAAGTTTAAATACCTTCATCGATGCTAACTTAGTTATATACATGCCAAAATATTTGGGTTGTTACATCATCCCCCCTCTTTTGGATCATTCGTCCTCGAATGAGAGATGTAGCTCAAAATAATGTTAACTCTAGAATTTCTCTAAATATTTTGCTAGTATTTCTCCCTTGTAGACAAGATAGTTCAAAACACACTAGCTTATCATACTAAACATATACAACCCTTGTACAATATTTTAATCGGTGCATATTAAGTAACCAAATAAAGAGTAAGGCTTTTCTCGGCCACATATAATCAAGTGAAACAATTCTGTAGCACACATTTATGTGCTAGTTTTCTTTGTATAACTAGTTTGATGTGTAACTTTTGAAATTTAAGAATCCCTAGTATGAACTATACATATGAATATATGACAAGTGCGTAAGATAACAGATAAACTAATAACCAAGTGAGCAAGTAATTAACTGATCCTACAAATAAGTGAATAGATGCATGTGAAACTTATAATCTGTTAAGAAAGACAAGTGATGTCAGATTCCCATGAAGTTTCTTGTAATAATATGGATAATTGAAATTTATAGATTTCTCAGATTCTCAAGTGGTCTCTCTCTCCCTTTTAAGCTCTTTGAATCCTGTATAACACTCCAATAGAGACTATATCTCTTGTCTTTCAACCTTTCAAAATATAGGTTAAGGATAGAATTTAAAATTTATTCAAATAAGCCCTCTATGAATTCAAAATCCTCGGTGGGTATAATAAGTTATGGGTCTTATAGACATTAACACTGCACAGACCCATAAAGTACTAAGTGTAAAAATGTAACTCTAGAGGTAGTCTATGTTAAGCCTATTAGTCAATTCTCCATACGTTAAGACCCAATATATTAATGGCACAACTTTTCCTTCTTTTGAAATATCACGAGGCCTTTAATAAGTGAATCCTGTAAAACATATACTTTTTAATGTGAAACCTTAATTTTTGCTCTTTGTATCTTGATAGGACACTATGCTTATTCATCCATCTATCGGTATACTTTATACTAAAATTCATATATGTGTCAAATTTTTATTTCTTGGAAAGACCCTAACTTCACCATGAAACAAAGGGCTTAATCCCAATATATTCAATTCTAAGTAAACAAGCACAATGGAGGCATATAACACATGGACAAATAAATCACATTGAATCATGGCACATAGCAATTGGCATAAAGAATTATTTTATATATAAATAGTAATCCACAATCAAGAGCATTTATCATATAAACAATGCACATAAGAGGCATATGATACATAGATTTAGGTCCATAGGAACAGTGATCTGTATGCAAGTAAATTGTAAAAACCGATAATATGTGAGTATGTAAGTTAGGTAGCATGTGAGAAAATGAACTATAACATGTAACATGGGAAGCTGAATTACAAACGTTACTCATGAGATGGTGGACTGTAAAACAAATTGAGAAAATGGACTAAATGTGAGCACAACACTACCCAACATGTGCCACTAATTCTACCTATAATAAAGTAAAATGTGAATCACGTGGGTAGGTGGACTCTACATGTTTAAGTAGACTAAAATGTGAATCAGTGTAATTTAGGAAATATGAGCAAGTGAAAATATCTCACATGGACAAATGTTTAAACTACGAGGTGTGTAATTCTTAAACAAATAGGCTATAAAGTATGTTGAAATATAGGCACATAGTCAATAAAACATATAATATGTATGCCTTTAACATTTGATCCATTAACCCATGATGCATGTATAATATGGACTAGTGGTTCATGGTAAATAATTAATGAAATATATAATATATAGGAAGAGATCCTTTAAAACATATAGTAATAAATAAGGTTTTTACAAAGCAATTAACACCTACATGTAATTGTTCTATGACATATTTAACATGTGAGAAAATAATTCTCAATGGGTATATGACTTAAAATTATATAAGCTATAGGATATGTAGTAGGTATAATTATATAGGCAACTAAAGTCTTGGAAACTAGGTGGCATCCTATAGAACCACTCTACTATATCTTATGTGCAAGCATATCATCACTGGTTCTAAATCACAAGTATGTAGTAATGCCCATATTTATTTACTCATCTTAAAGTATATGCAATTTCCCATATAGTATTTAGCATTAAGAATTCTTCTTAAGACATATTCTAATCACCAGAACTTGTTGCTTTCTTAGTCAATATAAATAACAGGGCAGAGATAAAGGGTATACATCATAAGACCCTATATTTGATACCTTATTAAGATTAGAGAAATCAAATGAACAAGTGAACCTTGAGGACATCATAACACATAAACTAGTAAATCTTGGTGGTGGGAAATCAAATGAATAAGTGATACCTATAACTTATAGTAAATATACTCCATTGACAGTAGTCACTATGTATGTGCAAGAACCATATTTCCTTCATATGAATTATGCAAGTGAATTTTGGGGTAGAACATTAGGTGAATGTCTATGCTAACAAAGTGACCTTTCAATTGCACTTTCTATCTTGTACCTATAAACTTGACACAAGAATTTAGATTGATACTAAGACGATTTCCCATCTATCAAAAGTTCAAAAAGAAGTTATTTAAGGAATAAATTTAAATGCATCTTTGCAACTAGTTAAAGTAAGGATTTAATATCTCTTTCTTACATCACATGCTTAGTAAGCATTCTCTTTAATAAGACACTCCCTATAGAACCTTTTCGTCTAGTACTCATATATGTCGTCTCCTTGTACTATTAGGGAAATTCACTCAACTCATATCTCTATTCTCTAAATATTTAAATATAATTCTCCTTTATTTCATATGGAACTAAATACTCTCCTACTAGTGATTAATTTACACTTTGCCTTTATCTAATCTAAATATTTAATAGATCATCACTAATTTCTAACCACTCAACATTTACAACCTTAATCTTAGTCACATTCTTTTCTATAACCCAAACATATCATACATGGAACTATATACTTGTATATGAAACAACTAAAATGCTTATCCTCTAAATTTTCTAACCACAAAAAGAATTATATGATTAACCTATTTGGGGTGGTCAGAAGCATATATCTTATAATTCTAACTACTAACATAATTAGGTTAATGAGTAAGCATATTTTCAATGTACTCTACTACATAACTAGGACTATATCCAACCAATACTATCGTGGTAATTCACCTGCCGCACTATACTACTGCCATATTTTTTAATTAGTACAAATCTAAATCAAGAACTTTTATTTCTAATAAATACATAACCCTAAAATTTTATATCTATTACTTATAAAGTACTAAACGTTCCCTATATGATTAGATCCTGTAACCAGTGGAGGAGTTATCATGGAAATCGTGGACTCGGTATATGGTTAGATCCTTCTAAAAAGATATACAAGGATATACACCCATCTTTGTACATTAGGTAACCATTTATTAGGTAGCATATGAATGACCCTATTATATCCTGATAAGATTAACCAAGATAATACAAGTGGTACAAATGTAGATGTAGATACAACTAATGCAAAACGTCTACAAGCATTTTTTATTTTGTAAAGCATCATGAAACCTTTATCTGAAGATTGCCTCAAAGGAAATACCTTAACCGTAGAAAGCACAATATAGGTGACATAAATTATGTTATATGCGGGAATAAATTTCTTAACAACTCTATCGCATATTTGAGATATTAAAAGAAGGTCACATTTCTTAAATGTCCAAGTAGCCCCCTAATTATAAATATGGCATGCAACACATTCATAAGTAAGGCTCTACTTGACACAGCTTTGTAGACACCCTAGAACGACCTGCTCTAATACCACTTTTGTCATTCCTCCTATCCTTTTTGAGACAGACAGACACTCGATGCCGTAAAGGCTCGAGAGAACCAACTTATACTTTAGGATTACTATGTATGTAACTATAATAATTATAAAGCTCTAAAAGGTATAGGTAAGTCTTATTGATAAAAGACCAACATAGATAGTCCTATAATAGATATATATAACTTGGCCGTTGGAGCCTTAATTACCAGAGAATAAGACACTACTGCGCTTAACTTTAACAATAGTCTATAAAGCATCTACGAGATAGATAACATTAGTTTAGATTGGGATAGGACCTCACCATACCCTTAAATATACTAAAATATCAAATACATACTAAAGACTCAGCAAAGCCCTAAATCAACCTGGAGCTCACCAACAATTATTGAGTAAAATGTGCTTCTTTTAGGGAGATATATTTGTTGGAATACATGTACCTGCGACATGAAACATAGTGTCCCCTAGGAGGTACCTCAGTATAAAAGAATGTACTGAATATGTAAGGCATAAAGTAACCATATGTAAAACAAGAGCTTAAGTAGAACAGGTACAACTGTATAGATAATGATAGAAGACCACATTTGCTTATACTTGTAGAATCATGTACATTACATTATTTGCTTTACTTTATTGTTCTTTGCATTACTAACTTGGAAAGACATTACAAATGACCAGTTGATCAGTGTAAAAAAATATGACCGATATAGGTATTTCAACCCCTAGGATACGACCCTCATAAATAAATAAATCGAGATCAACCCATGCTAGGATTTTCTTTCACCCCTGAGATACCACTTGTAATATTGGGATCAACCCATGCTAGGTGTTCCTTCCACCCTTGGGATACCACCCATAAATACATATATTCACTTTACCTTGTTTCGTTAATTTTTGCGATTGTTCTCTGGTGGTCATAAAATTATTGAGCCATAGAGCTATGGATCAATAGAAGAAGACATGTGATCGAGACAAGAACAATGATAAACAAAATAAGTGTAACATCAAAGTAGAAATACTTTGGAACTTATATGCCACCATGAACCTCACTGGCTTTAAACACATTCATTAATGAGACAAAAAGACATGTGACAAGTGAGGAGATGAAGACATGCAACAAATGAGCTAAGGTGAATAACTGCTAATCAAATGACATTACATAGCATATATGGGTTTTGGCAGATTCCATTGATCTTACATAGCATACAACAATTATGGTAAATTCAAGTGTGGAAATTTAGATGTTTCAAATGGAGAAATATGTGCATAGCAAGTGGAGACATGTAAATCCTCAACTAAAAAGGTTTGGACTATACAATAAATACTCACTAGGTAATAATAATTAGAAAGGTATGTGAGAATGGGTACTATTGAGGCACGTGGGCAAATTCAAATTAGGAACAAACGTGTATCCAATGTAAAGATATATAAACTATATATTGAATAGGTAATGACTCTTAAGGTCACTTTATAACCAAATACAATAGAAATAATTTTAAAAAAGGGAACATGTGTAGCCAAAAGGAGTATATGATCAATTAGACAATTGAATTAATTTTGGACGGATTGTATATCCAACACGTGACACTCTTAACTTATAGAATCTTCGATCTTATTGACTTATATAAGAGAAATATATGACACTTTGACACACTTATAAGCCATGGGCAGAAAATAAAAGGTCGATTGACTACAGTAGGGTTTGTACACCATCACAGTGTATCTTTTACGATGAAAGATCATCTACAAAGCTAAATTTATTGGTACATAAGTATAAAATGTCATGCCAAGGAATATGAACTAGAATAGCCTTACATACCTTGTTGTGCAACTTGACTATCACAATGAATCAATTAGCCTTCTTTCTTTGAAGACGTTAATCTATAATATAAGCACCTAATGGAGCTAATATCATCAACTAATCACAATGTAATCCTTGTAAAATAGGAGCTAAACACTTGACGGCCAATAAGAAAATTCAACCCCTCAAAAACTTGGCGTATCACCATACCCTCCTTTTATATTTAATACAACTCCACTTAACCATTCTATAAGTTCACCCACAGACTCCAATAACAATACCTATAGACATCACCTAAACCATCCCATAATCCTTTAATACAATATAAGATATTGAACTCGTGGCTTTCGATCACCATCCCATGAGTTCTTAACAACAACATATAAAAAATCTTCCATCAAGACCTTGACATAAAGAGGGAAAACTGGGGCAGTAACCTTACCTTTATTTCTGAAATTTCTTTCTTAAAGTGTACTCTATCAAGACCCTACGTTTCCCTTCAAGTTAAACCAAATACTATTGGAAAATATCTTAGAGACTACAGAGAAGTGGTCTGTCAAGATTGGCAAAAAGGGTTGTCCTACACTTCAAACAAAAATAACTTGATTTCCATAACTTCCCATGATACGATTAAAGATAAACCATAGTTTTTTTCACTTACCTTGGCTGAAAACAAAAAGGTTTTCTTCAAGAATCCTAGGAGAAATTAGGCGTTTATTTTGGTTGAGAAGAGCTTGAGAGAAATCTGGTTTTTTCTACAAATGAATAATAATAAAGTGAGATTATCTTTGGTCTATAAAGAACCCCTTATGACTACCTCTCTCTTTTTAATTTGAACCAGATATTTATTTTTGTTGAAAAGGTCCAAGTAGGTGATGAACCTACTTGGTTCTTTAAGCTAGTCAAGTAGTCCAATTAGGTGATACACGTGCTTGCTCTATTAAGCAGGTCAAAAGGTTCATTTACCTTAAGTAGGTGATACAGCTACTTTATCCCTTAATTTTGTCAAATATCTAAGTAGTTTGTGCTCCTACTTGGATATTTGACTTGGGCCTTGTGGATCTTAAACTATTGGGCCTTGGCTGCCCATTCTTCTCTTTTTTTCTTTTAGTTTGGGTAAAAATTAATTGAAGAAGGTGGTAATGTATTTGTCCCAATAAGCTAGTCAACAGAGTCTTAGTAGGTGATGCACCTACTTAGCTCTTAGATTGGTCAATAGGTCAAAGTAGGTGATATACCTACTTATCACCTACTAGCTTAATTAAAGTCAAGGAGGCAGCTCGCTTATTAATTCCATCTCGTAATTCTTAAAATGTTAACTTAATACTTATATGCACGAGGACACTTTAATTCTTTTATTTAAACTTTAACACTCAACTCTACTCTTTAAGATCAAAAACCACCTTACTTTATGACATGGACCATCCTGGGGCCTTTTCATAATGGGCATCCCAAGTCTGACCAGGATCGGAGACCACCACCATTACCCAACCCAACCTCTACCCACCTACCCTGAGTTGGCTAAATTTCAAGCATGTTATAAAGTAGTACAATAGCTCAAATAAAGACTCTGGGAATAGATCACAACAGTGACCAACCCAACTGAGTCCAACCATCCTATACCAATAATCCATACATACCAAACCCTACCAAAAAAGGGCCATAAACCAGTCCATAACCAAAGATGTTCCAAAACATAATATAATTAATCCCAAAATGTTCCAGTAAGAAATTATTTTTGATGATGCCAGTCTCCCAGCCTATTCTAATGCCCAGGCTGACACCAATACCGATCCCACCCATTCCAACCCATAGAAGTACCAAAAAGCCTCTAACTAAAAGAGTAATAAAATTTGGTCAGGACATGCCCCCAACCATAGCCAAAATCAATATTTAAAATAAAACCAAAATGTCTAAAAATATCCATAACATGAAAGGGAGCCTTCCGAAAGTATGGAAGCTCACCACTTTAGTCCAAATGTTATCCCCGAGTCAATCACCAAGTAGGAGTAGTAGAAAAGTCAATTCCAACATAGCGTGAGTATACAGTCACAAGTAGACGGAGTTACTTAGTGGCCACTAGCACGATCTCAGATTAATGGTAAAATAATATCATTTATAAAACCAAGTAAAACCATCCATATGCACACAAAGAAATATATATATATAACCATGATGGGAAAAAGGACCAGGTTTAGCATACCTTTAAAACCTTTACCTGGGTTGTGTAGCTTTGTTGTAATAAATCACCCATGGGTTTTTAAGGTTCAGCTCCCTTTACTGTAAGGGCCCTAGTGCTTGTAGCCACACGACTAGGGAAATATCCCATGGGATGACTTGTACATCTCTAAAATAAAGTGTGACATCATACACATGGTAACCAAGATCAACTTTATATCGGCAAATATGAGTTTCAAGTTTTGGTCCCCCTACACCACCACCTTTCACAGCTTTGCTATACATCTCGCCATTACTTCCCAATTAAAACTAGTTTCTGAATAACCAAACTACTATCCATTTATTAACCAAGGACATTGATATTGGTATCATCATACCAATCCTTACTTGCAAGTATAATCTATAGCCAATCATGTAAAGGTTTAAGGGGACTTTCAAGTTCCCTTCCATTTACTATATTAAACCACTTGGGAGAGTTTTACGTTCCCCACAAGCATAACCATTTGCCTTTAGCCTTTCCAAACCATTTACACCATGTATAATTCTATTAACAGGTTTAAAACATGCAAGAGTTCCATTAAAAAAAGTCAATACAACGAACATATCTTTATACGCATTTTGTCAAACACATTAGGGGCATAATAAAACCAAAACCAATTCCAATTACCAAAAAACCATTCCTCTTCAATCCCGTTATCCAAAACCATCATTAATGCATATAAAATCATAATTAAAACCATGGGAAACCAAAACCAACCATTTAACATCAAAACCCCCAAATCATATTTGAAAGTCAAAATCATGTAATAGTAAAACCATGAAAATATTCATATAAACTATGCCTTTAAGTAAAATTAACAATGAGGGAAGAGAACATGCCTTAAACCAAGATGATGATGGAAAAAAATCACCAATACAATCCCCAAATTGATCCCTTAGTTGAAAACCTAGCTCTTCTTGCTCAAAAGAACTTGAGTGAATTATAGATTGCTTAGGAAGAGTTTTTAAGTGTTAATGAATAGAACAATAGGGTAAATAACCTCCCAAATAGGTTAAAAGTCATGGGAACCTATTAGGATAAGTGGGGAAATATCCAGAATAGCCCTACTTAATTTGCACAAATATCGTATCACAGGGATACGACTGACACTCATGAGTCATACCCTCCCAATGCGATCGATATCCACCACTCAAATCATGAACCTCCACTCATGGACCAAACACTATCCAGTATATGACTTATCTAACCAAGTCATAATAACGTCATACAATCTAAATCCATGACCTATATTATAATACCCCGAAAAATATTTCATTGAAATTTTGTGCGTAAACGTGTTGGGTTCTATCTTCTAGAATGAATTTTAAATTTTTTGTGTGGAATGTCTTAGATTATGACCTACCATTGCGTAGAGTGTCAAATAATCTTTTCAACGATATGTGGATCATCCAAAACAGACACCCGAGTAACGAGTTATGAACATTCCAATCGAACCGTGAATAGTAGTGAATAGTAAAACGTGCAGGAAAAAGTACTGAGGCCTGGTGTATTTTTGCTCCAACTTTAAATGATCATAACTCCCTGTACATAATGATCTGGGTAATATACTATATATCAATGGAAAACTCTGCGAGTCCTCTTTTCAATGAAATTAGTTTCATCCAATTTGTCTATCGGAGCAAAAAGTAATGGTCGATCTACTTCAGACTATCAAAATAGTCCACTGAAGGACAGATTTAAGAATTATTTGATTTTTAGGGGCGTTTTGGTCATCCCCCCTCACCCAAAACCCATTCAAACCCTATATTAAAGTCTATTAGAAGCATTATATGTTATATTTCATCAAATTCCCTCAAAAAGAAAACCCTAAGGTCCTACATCCAACTTTAAGAACCTCCAAAGTTCACCATTAATTCTACAAATTTATTTAAGATTCCAAGTTCCTAGTTCAAGAACTCTAAGAACCATCATTCAAAGGCACGATTAACATCTCAAAAATGAGTATCGATCTAAAGTTCATCATTCAAGGTATGTGGGATTTTTCAATAAGAACTCTCTTTCGTTCTTGTGCCCAAAAGTAATTTTCTTTACAAAGGCATGATTTTTATTTGATTTTTACAAATTTGAAGCATGAACCCATATCTTATGATGATTATTATGAAATCTTGATGTTTATGATTTTGAAAGATGAATTTACATGTGTGGAGTTATAAAGCATAAATCTTGAATGATATTTATCATGATTTTGATATTTGGGTCGTGAATTCCCATTGGAAATTGTGCTTTTTTGAGAAAGTGTGTGTTATAAGCACGTTGATGTTGAATATTTGAGATATTTTGAATGATTTGAGCTTTTGGTCTTAATGGAGTTATTTTGAACTCGAGTGTGAAAAAAATTCACAACATGGTTGATTTTGATAGATGGGAAGCATAATGGCTCCCGGTGTATATTTATATATTACTGAAATTATTTTATCTTTGAAATGATCTGAGCTAAGTCCGGGAGAAATCTTTAGCATCGAGTGGGAGGTATAAAGCGACCTTACTTCCCAAGAACTACGTGCCCCCGTAGGAGTGAGCCTGAGACTGATTTATATAGTGATCACTAGTTTGTGTGGATTTGATATCGATAGTCCTACTCTGATTTCAAGAATAGGACGGCTCTCCCCAACGTGGGTTGTATGTTGGACTCCATGTAGCTCACATGGTTTATGTCGGTTATAGGATCTCCCAGTGTGTGTGTGTTTCCTTGAGTCTATGGTGAATAGTGAAGTGATTTGAAAGTAGAATTGTGAAAGTTATTCTTTCGAAAGATTTAAATGATATTTACATTATGAGAATTGATATTCTTGATGAACTGAAAGTAATTGAAAAATAATATGATGACTCACATGTGTTATTGTACTTATTTCATCCTCTTATGATTATGATGATTTTCTTCAAGCTATGTGAGTCTTTCATACATCCTGCATATTTCTTATAAATATTTATGATGATGATGTTTATACAACTGCATACACCCCCAAT